>NW_016910121.1:673647-796650 GCF_001483705.2 Eufriesea mexicana
AAGGATCTGCCTTTACGATGCAATTATAAAAGTTCATAAATTAATCGCAGATTTTGAGTAATTAGTGAATTTTCCACTGCCGATTTGATTTATTAAAATATATGCGGAACACATAACCAGAGTTAGTAAACTGACATCAGAGCCATCTATGTTCTCGTTGCGGAATCCGAGCTTCGACTCTAAAATCATAGATGGCTCTGATGTCAGTTTACTAACTCTGGTTATGTGCTCCGCATATATTTTAATAAATCAAATCGGCAGTGGAAAATTCACTAATTACTCAAAATCTGCGATTAATTTATGAACTTTTATAATTGCATCGTAAAGGCAGATCCTTGAAGAACTTTCCAATATATTTTTCGATATAAATTTGTTCCTAATTAATTAATTATTAATGATTATTCTACGCAGTGTTTGAATTGTTGTCGAAGACGCCATTGATTTTTCATTAATTACTATCCTTTACGCAATTAATTTATGAAACTTTATGCACTCATTAGAAAGATAACGTTCTTGCGAATCTTCTCATATAACTTTTGATCACATTTTGCTTCTATTTTCGTTTAGTATTAAATTTTTTCGCGGAAGATCGTGATGGTCGTCGTTATGAAATCATGGCCGCCATCGAACAATAATTAACAACTAACTAATTCGTAACAAATTATGTATGAAAATTATATAGGAATGTTGTCTGAAGTTCCAGCTTTTCAATGAAATTATAAAAGTTCATAAATTAATTATAGAAATGGAGTAATTAATAATTTTTCACTGCCGGAGCCATTTTATCCTTTTCTATACATTCTCTGTCCTTGTCTGCCACGTGACGAGCTATTCGACGACCTCCTTGCCTATTCTATATTCCTATTACTTTTCCGACCATTTCGTCCAAAATCATAGATGGCGCTGATCGTAGGCGGTAAAATTTTTATTCAAAATAGATACCTCTCCTGGTTATGTGCTCCTAATACACCTTAATAAATCAATTCAGTAGTAGAAAATTAATAAATTTCCAAGTTTTTGTAATTAATTCATGAACATTTAAAGCTACAAAGCAAAGTTGGAATTACAGGCAACTTTCTTATACAATATTTAATTTGATAATTAATACTTACATGAGCGATAGGTTTTGTATTTACTGCATCTAATGATTATTTATATTTTCGTTTTCTTTCTGTAGTAAATAAGATTGCTACAGAAAACTGTTTTTCTTGTATAGTATTCTTATTATTTTGTAATAAATATATACTAGCATAAGAAAGTGTAAAAACCAAATTTTTTTACTAAGAAATTTTATTTACAACTGTTTATTTACAATGTTTTCATAGGCGAAAAATTAATACAAAATAAAAAGTAGATTGAAAAAAAACTACCAACTATGGACGGGAATGAAAAACCCTGATCCTCCAACATAGGAATTCTCGACTGTCATCGTTAGGCCACAACTCCACTTGGAAACTATTGGAAATAAATTTATAATTAAAGAAGTAATAAAACTTTAATCGTAAATATCTCAAAAACTATTGAGTAGTTGCGGCTATAATGATATATTTTCTTAAACTGCATATCTATAAACCTGCAAAGTTTCAACTAAATCGGTAACCCGAAAGACTTGCACTCTCCTTGTAAGCGGGAACATAAACTTCCCATTATCCATACAACAATCAATTTTTACATTATTCGATGCTAAAAAGTATGGAAATTATTCAGTGAAAGTATGATATCAATAATTGTTATATTTCATTATTATCTATTAGCTATTAGATCAAATAAATGAAACTTTATTATAGATACTCATCTATGTTTGAACATATGCAATTACCAGTTATCAGTACAATTACCAATTATTATACCTTATTATTAAGTATACTTTATTACTGATTATTTTTTGCTATTATTAACCATCTGATTCTATTTCACAAGTAGAACTTTGTTATAGATACTCACATATATATGTACAATTATAGGAGTGTTCAAATTGCAACATGCTTTCTTAGATTTCTATCATAGCTTTTTGATTCTTGTGTTAGTGGGTTCATAATTAACTAGTTCACCAGCCTATAATTAATAATTAAACAAGGAATGAAAGATATAATAATACAAATTAATTATAATATATATATATAAATTAATAATTATTGAAAAGTAATTGTAGGTATCAATTAAATACTATCCAGAGAAAGCAAAAGATATGTCCATCAATTACTTCTGGTGGCTAAAACATGGCTCCTGGCCTCTGGCTTCTAAAAGATTTAACCATATATAATAAAAGATAAAATAAAATAAATCATATTCGTTACGTATAAATATTAACCTAGTACTACCTCTAAGTAGATTAATATTAATTGATGAAGTATAATATAATAATGTATAAATTAAATTTTGAATATCCTGTTGGAATCTATCTTCTGTGATTACAAACATTTTACTACACTGAATATTCAACTTTTTCCCAAGATAATTTTCGCAACATCGCCCCTGGACACGTGGTTAAGTCTTCCCCATGTAATCTCCATCCGATGTTTCCAGCTTGTGGGACGAAAATTAGGAACTTCTGTTTCTACAAATTGCCCATAAATCGCGCCATATCGCCTCCCCTTTATCAGCTAATTCTCACGCTTGGTTCCCTGAAAAAATTGAAGGGCTGAGTCGTCCCTAGTTTCCTGCCAGCAGGCGTGAGTTATCGGCTGTACCACCCACTGGCCCTGATTTTCCACCCACTTGAACGCACCTCGAACCTACCTCCGCATAAATTCTCCTCTCCCTCTCTCTCTCTCTTCTCTCTTTTTCGCTTTCTTTGTTCGATTGTTATCTGTAGAATGTTACAGACTAAAGTTGTTCACGTCGAAGATCTGAAACGAAAGAGAAAGTCCAGTTGAATTACGTCGTCCCCATTAAGGAAGATTTACTGGCAATTATTTTTCATTTAACGCTGGATGCTCAGTTAATATTCATTTTTCACCTACCGCCATATTTAGTTTTAAAATCAGTTCTTCTTAACGCTGTATTTGTTTGCAAATTCGTATCATTTTGAGCCTGGGGATCGAGTATTTTACAGAGGTGTTAATCGAATTTATAGTAAATCATCGTGTTTGTATATAATTTTGGTTACCAACCTGGAAATGTTAAATGAGATTCGGTTGATAATTCTCAATGTTCTGCGTAATTTAAGTTTTTATAAGCTGCTTATCGACCATCTCTGGATAATGCTACTGGTAACATGAAAGAAGTAATTAAGACATAGATACGACATAGGTAGCTGTAATTAAATTGTACATTAGAAAAAATTTAATGCGGATGGAGAGAATTTTTTAGGAAATTCGAGAGATTAAAATGAACATACCATAGATTGCAAAGTTCAATGTATCTTCGTGATATTGATCAGTTGCAAATTGTTGAATTACGTGGGTATTTCATTTCGAGATGTTAGGAAAGCTAAAAATAATTTTGGATCAATTAAGAAATTAATTATGACACAACTGTATGTCGATGAACTTAATTAATTTTGTAGAAAATAATTTTACGCTATTCTAATGTAAATTGAATGTAATAACAGTATAAAAGATAGAGAAGTAGAAAAAGGCTATCATATAAATAAATTCATAGACACTTATTATTTTTTCTGTAAAAAATATCTGTAGGTTCAAATATTTTTTATAAAAATGTGTCTCACTTTAGTATATGATTATATAAAAAAATGTCTTGTAGGCAAAACATCAGAACTCAGTCAGTCATCCTTCAATACTACAATTAGGAACCTGTAATGGTAGTATTTAAATGTAGTATTTATTTATATATATATATATATACACACACACATAGATAATACTGATTAAAGTAGTATAATAAAATAGATAAATATATAAAATTTTATTTTAATAAATACTAACATTAATTTTACTGGAAGCAACCCCATATTCAAATAACTTCAACAATTTTTTAATTGGCCATGTTGATTAGTTTAGGAATTCCAGTATGAATTCCCTCCAATTTACTTCAGTGCCAAAACTATTGTGTTGTGATATTTAATTAAACATAACATACATAGACAATAATAATCAAAGTGATATAACGAAAATATATAAATATGGATAATTACCTTCCTATTTCAATAAGTGTCAACATTAATTTTACCAAAATCAGCCGCATAGTTTACATAACCTTAAAAAGGCAGCAAATTTAAGACCGGCCATTTTAACCAATTTAACGGCTCTAACTACTGTCATTTCCGTATATTCCGATACCCTGTGAAAATAGCAACAACGAAAGCCCAAAAAGCACAATACGATAGACGATCGCCATTCAGCATCGGGGTGACAAAAATAGTTTCCGCATAAATTTCTTCGACACTTGAAAATAGCTAGGGTGTTATATAATGCACGCTATCGTCGAGGCTCGCTGATTTTCCACCTGCACGCAGCCAGTTCGAGCCGACGCACATAAATTTGCCCCACCTTCTCTCACGATGATTATCAACGGGAAGTTATTCGACGCAGTTTCACCTATGAGCACGCGTGAGTCTCCATCAAGAGGAATAAGAAGAACAAGTATAAGGAGACGAATAAAACATGGGAAACGAAAAGACAGAAAATGAAAGAAAGGAATCAACGGTTCGCTCACTGACGCTTTCGTATACTCGTCATTCTCACATGTCGCAGTCTATCGCCCGATATCTACCGACTGGACACGAACGATCATCGGGCATCCGAACGTTTCGACACGAATCGACAGCTCTTGATCGGGTAGATTCGTCGATGGGATAAGATGGATCGCGTGGAGATGTTTGGGGTGGGGGTAAAGGTGGACTGTCCGCGATGATGGGCGCGAGTCGATGCTTGTGCGCTGAAGGGGAAGGGAGTGCTCATCAAAGAGGCATTGAACTCGGGATTCCGTGCGAGGACCACCGTGGAATAAGAAGCCGGGGACTCGCGCGATTCGTTCATTCGAGGGACGTGCGAATCACCGGTTTTCGCGCGCACTATGTAAGCCTCGTCTACATTGATGGTCGAGGACCTCCGGTTTCGCAGGATGCCGAGCCAAGGCGGACAACTCTTCCGCTTCTTCGCGTTTGACGGACGTTGATGTATTAAAGGGTTCAACGGACGCTCGAGAAACGCGAATCTTCGCAGTAGACACAGTCTCTTCCAGAGCGTATGAGCGTTGGATCGTTTCCTTTGCCAACGTGATCGACCTGTTTCCGGGCTGGTCGTGAAATTCCGTTTCGTCACTTCGTTCTCGAATCCCTGCGTGACTGTCCTTGCGGCGGAGTAAGGGGAGGTATCAGGCAGAAGGCACTGTCGGCGAATTCCATTTTTCTCAGCCGTTATCTGGTACACTAGGGGAATTACATCAGGGAAGAACAAACTAGTACTCGGTTCGGTTCCGGCTGGGCATATATAGGACCGTTTCGGACCGCGGTGTTATCGATGCTGGGCTTTATGGACCGTTCAGAATACAAAGGAGAAGGCGTGCTTGTTCAAATTGCTACACGCAATGGCCGAAAGGCCAAACAGGCGAATCACGTAGTTCTCAAATCAAGTATTCTTGGGACGCTACGCTTCGCTGCAGCTTATGGGGATTTGCTGTCAATTTCGTAAATTTATACTCGTTAATAGTTTTTGAATATTAAATGATTTTCAATTTTGATTTCGTAAGAAAACTGATTTTAATTCAAACTTGTTTTAATTTATATTATATTATAAAAGTGTAAATAATTGTAAATGTCTCTAAATCGTTTAGGTTAATACAGAGATCGTCAATAGCCAATGATGTTGGACTCTATGAAATATCTCGATGTAAATAAACCACCATGATTGATACTTTCCTGTCAGAGGGAAGCCATTACGGTACGCGACAAAATGATAGCGCATTCTAGGATTTTCAGTGTTTTTCGAGTTCGAAGCATTCTGTCTTGGTAAAAAGAAATATCGCGTGGCTATAAATCATGTTTGATTTTAGAAACTGGCATTCCACTGTATTATTAAGCCTTCAAGGATGACATCTATGCAGTGTATCGACTTTCGTGACATAACCAACATTCCCACATAATAATCCACACACACTGCGACCTCATCGGATCATCATGATTTTCGCCCGGAACACGAAATTCGCTGAACGGCTACGGCGTCGATCATCGGTACACCCGTGCATCGTAAAATCAACCGCAATTTTCGCCTTTGGCGCAGATGAAAATTTCGCGACAATCAATAAGACCGATGCGAGTGCATGCATTATGCAAGAGGACTTTCGACACGTCCCCGAAACACATGACTCATTCCCCCTCTGGCCATTAATCATTTTCCGTGACGAACGCTTAAATACGCGGCGCTGCTCGCGGAACGATCGAACGCGTCGTATGCAGAAAACGATAAACGTTGGGACACGCGGTGTACCCGCGTCGTGGAGAGGCACAAAACGGTCAATCATGCACCTGTCGTGACGCTGGTCACTGGCCAATGCACTCGATGCATTATTATCGAACCGAGCGAACCTTCATCCTTTGTTCGTTATATCTCTGTCTAACCCTCGCCTTTCGATAACTCTGTCTCTCTCCATCCATCGTCTCTCATCGTTCAGGTTTTTCGAAACTTTTTTTTTATTTTTCCGTTTCCGTTGGTTTTGTGTCTGTCTAAACTTCGCTTTCGATAGTTTTGTCTCTCTCCATCCTTCGTTTTCCGTCGTGCTCTGACATTTTTCATAAATTTTTTTCTTATTTTTTGATTTCGATTGGATTTCAGTAGAACTAGTCACGGAATCATTTTGTCAGAAAGTTTGTACCCTCGCAATGGTGTTTTAAACACGGTCTTTGTTTCGCGAAACGCGGTACCGATCAATGTGACGTAATTTTCACGCGCAGGATAACGAGCGGGAAGCACGAGGGTTTGTTGGCCCGATTGGGAAAACGGATTCAGAGAAAGGACGCCGGAAAGGTGTGCAAGAGGAAAAGTTTATCGGGACCAAGGGGAAAAAGTTTCGGACCGGTTCGTCTGGTTGTCGGGAATAACCGATCGCAACTGGGTTCTGACAATGATCGGCACGTCCCTATGCGAGTGGTGTTTTATTTCGGATGCTGGGACTGTGTATGTACATATTTTATTCCCTAGCGATGGTCTCTCGAAACGGTAAAGGCCTTTCATAGGGGTTTGTTGGTAACGGACATGTTTTTGAAGCCTCGCGAATTTTTTTACTTTTATTTTGAAAGTAAACACAGAGAATTTTTTGAAAAGGCAAAATATTTTGGTAGGGGTTTATTGGAAACAAATATGTTCCGTTTCCGATGCTTTGTAAATTCGTTTTTGTTTGGAAAATAAATACAGAGAATTTTTGAAAAAGGTAAAGATCTATGTTAGTGAATGAATTACATTTTGGTTATTTTACAAGTCTTACTACTTTTTAACAGAAATTTGATGGTAGATATGTTATTGCACGGTTTCACTGTTTTGTGAATTTTTTCTCTTTTTCTTTGAGTATAGTTTATCAGTGGTTTAATCAAAAACAAATGTTTCAAATATATTTCTTTCCTTTAATCTTATTAATGATTTCCTTACCACTTTAGGGATCAATATAATGATTTTTTAATGGAAATCTATTGACATAAGATACATACATTTCCCTTTCATAGTCTTACAAATCCTATTCTTTTCACACTGAAGAATTTTTCATTGAAATTTAAAAATAATCCAGCATAACAAATTGATGTGTTATTAATTGATTGTGTGATTTTTAAAATAATAACAGGCTTTATGCAAGACTCTAAATACACAGACAAAAAGTATTTCCTCCTTGCTATGCTACACATTAGCAAAACGAAATACCAAACACGGAATCCCTAAGTGTTAAGAACTCCGGCCTGACATCTGGCGTTGCACGCAGAACTAGTAGGTAGATTAATTATTCAGAGTTTGTTCAGGTAGTTAGGCGGTTACGACGCGTCGCCGGGTTATACGGCAGCTTTAAACAAAATGACTATAACATCCACATGCAACACGCATCCACGATAACTACTTTGCAACTTAATCCATGACATTCGCTGCTTCTACTAAGCTCTGAAATAATTCATGTGAAACCTTCGAAAGATACGTAAACGTCCATTCGCTTCATAGACACGTTATTTGGAAGGCTGTAGAAACCAGTCAAAAGATTTGACAACAGAAGATTTGGCAACAAAGTTGAAACACTTGGTCGAATTGTGAAATAAATATCCCATAATGTGTTTAGTTTCTGGATCTCGTGTCACACAGAAATAAATCCATGGAAACGCACATAAGCACGTAAAGAAACCTGCAATGCAAATCAGAATATTAAAAACGTAATTATTATGAATTAATGAAGAGCTAAATAAGGAGATAAAAGCATTAAAAGTGAAGTAGACAAATGAAAATACAAATAAACAAACCTCGAATGTGAATAGAGCACCATAAAACGTTCATGGAAATAGCTGGATGTAATGAGGATGTAAATAAATAAATATATTATAAATGAAACTAAGGAAATTAAAAAATATTTGAAAAATTTCCTTAATAAGAGAGTTATTTAACATCGTATGTAACTTAAAATTACTTGTAAACCGTTTGTTATATGGAAAAGAATGCTTCACATAAAGGTTGTTTGATATGAAGGAGAACACACAATGTAATAATTAGTTTTTTACTAATATTTTTTTTAATGTTCTAAATCATAGAGACTAAAGCCTATCTCTACATATATAGGAAAAAGTAAAGTAACAAGGAACAAATTTCTACATTGCATGTCCCTTTATGTATTAAATATTTTATGTAATACACACTACATATAATTAATTTCCGGTGACAAAATTAAATGACTCACACCGTATATTACTTTTAATTTACTTATATAAATCGACCAGATTGGTTACATTTATCTCGATTAAATACTATAAAATCTAACCTCACATCACGTACGACAAGGCTGTTAAAATGAAAAATAACATACTCCAGGATCACGCTATCTAACACATTCCTCGTATCAGAATATAGAATTCCAACGAAGTAGTAAATCGTAGCTATAAAACGACAGTATAAAGTGCATCGACGAATGTCGTCGCAGTCGAAAGGCAATTCCGTTTCTCAGCACGACTCTTATTAATGTAGGGGTCTAAACTAATCCGCGCACGGCAGCTTGTCAATGGCGGATCACGCCGGCCGGGCTATCGCGACAGTGCTGCCGCCACGAATTAGCGCATGTGCGCGCGACAATTCGTTACGCAACCGGAGCCAAGTGAATCCGCGACTTTCACGACGCGACGCGACGCAACGCAGCAACGCGTCGACTCGTGGCCATTTTCACCGCGACGATCTTCCGTGACACGCCGCGGTCTCGGCTGTTTAAGAGTGTCGAAAGAAGAAAATCCCTCGTCCATCCTCCAACAACGATCGCAATGAGCGAACAGAGAGACGAAATCCAAGGCGAAGACGATAACCGTATACTTACGTCGCGTGTGTGACGTTGCCACGAAGCTAGTCACCACGAGGTGCCTTAATATGGTTACGTAAGGAAAGAGACAGCGTTACCATGGCAGCCTTTCAGCGAGCCATGCATATACGATCGCCTCGTATAAGCCATAAGCGGTTGCGCGAACACGGAAGAGCTTGCATCTCCTTTACTCTCTTTCCGTCGTCTCTCTCGACCCCCACCCCGCGGCCGTCTTCGCTCTACCCCTTCCCTTCCGCCCTGCCCCACTAGCTAGGCAGCCTCCGTCGATTTCCCCGTACCGTAGCCACCGAACGGTCTAACGATATACGTAACGCACGACCGGTAAGGGATCCAGGAAAAGATACATTCAGAAAATCAATCCGACCACTTCAGGCTCGTGCTGAGGCGGGCTTTTTTCGCGGGGGACCCGTGGCGCCTCGAGACACGCCGTCGTAAATAACACGCGGAAACGGAACGAACGTCCGTCCGCCGCGGACGTATGGACTGGCTAAGACCGCGAGAATCGGCCGTCGGATGAATTCGAGAAAGAATCTGTCGTAAATAATATTACGAGCTGCGCAAAGGCGACGCGCAAGGAGCGGGAGAGATCGTTCGATTACCGAACGAAAGGGTTCGATGCCCGTTGAGGCACCTAAATATTCCAAGAACGTCATACCGTCATGGCATTCCAGCTTGGACGAATACCCGCGCGAGAGCGCGCGAGACTGATCGCGACCACAACGATTTTTCAATCGGCTTAAAACAGATTTTACGCGCATCTGGAATTCTTTAGGAAAGGAAGGCAGCATACCCGAGCGTACGGATGATACGTGTAAAGCTGGCGTGTCTAGGAACGTGGGATTCTCCGGGACGGTTTTCCGGTTCGCGTAATTGGAGCCCGTTTCTTGTCAAACGGTTTCCTAAGGCCGATTAGTCAGAGCGTTCGTGGCTACCGGCATCTTCTTCTCCTTCCTCTTCTCTCAGCTCTCCCTCTCCTGCCATTAGCGAAGGATTTAAACCGATTCGTTGATTCCGCCTAAAGTGTCCGACAACCCGGCACCAGTGATTCCCGCGAACGTATAAGGTATCCCGGACATTAGCGACGGTGGAAACGCGAATCCATGAAGGTATCCATCTAAGAAACGCCTGATATCCCATTTCTGCCATTCGTTCTACGCCGTAGGAACGTACATTTCAGTAGCGTATCATCTTGTACTAATGCAGAGGCCACTTGCCGCTTTTACTCCTTAAGAAGCTCACGTAACGCATTCTCTCTCTCCTTCGCCTTCCTTTTCCATTTAAATCCTCTTCCCAGTCACTATTCGCCCCTCGCTACATTCTATCTCTCGCTATCTCTTATTTCCTTACTCTTCCATTCCCTATTCTGTCCTCTGCCTTTTTTTCTTCCCTCCATTTTCCGCGCGCCGTGTAACAAGGGTGTGCAGGTGTGCAATGCTTTCTATCTTTGCCCGCGACTACACACGCTCTCTGCCGCGAGCATGGACGCGCCACCTAGGAGCCCGCGGTTTCATACACGGTGTGCTGGCGTGGAATTGCACGCGATGCTTCGCCCACAAGATGCCGGCTAGATCGTTTTCGATAACGGGGCGCTGCCTGGCGCAGGGAAAACGCGGAATTAATCCTGCTGGCGTTTGCCCGCGAGATACCATCTTCGTAAGCGATCGTTGTTCCTTCGTTTACCAATTTTAGTTTCGCGAAGAGGGTTTAATATTTCAGGGCTTCGAGGCATCAAACCGCGGGCAACTGTTTACCTACGCTATCCAATAGGTCGTTGTACGATTACTGGTTGGTTCGTCGGTGTAGAGATGGTGGCGCGCAGCGCGTCCAATTGTTACACCCAGTACGTCCGACGAAATGAGTGCGGCGTGCGCGTGCGCAAGACGGCCTGTGATTAGTGTCCCTGCGCGTCGTCTGCGAGCTTACGTCGTGATCCATGGCCTGTCCCAATCTATGCTGCTAAGGCAAAAGGAAGCAAAGCAAAACGCGGGCAAACACTCGGCTTAACCCAGTGAGGGGGCCTCGGCTACCCAGAATAACTTGTTCCGCATTGCATTATTAGACGGTTATTTCGGAGCGCGTCTTACGACGGTTCCTTCGTACAAGGACCTCGTCTCCTTCCGTCTCTGTCCTTCGTTCTGCGAGTTTCGCAGGGGATAATGAAATTCTTGAGTTGGAAATTTTGTTCTTTCTACTTTCGCGTAATGGATATTGGCTGGATCGTGTGTATTGAAACTAGGATTTGAAAAATTTGTCATTTTAACAATAGAATTACCAAACCTGTCAAAATGAATTTTGTTTTGCCTGATTTTTTGTTTTTGATTTTAGTCTTGACTTCGACCCAGATAGGAAAATAAATCAGTATAATTATTAATTTTCATTACTTATATAATAGGTTGGTAGTTCTAATGTAAATAATCAAATTTTTATGTAGATAAAATTATCGTAGGTTTTGAAGAATTATTTTATTTTTCAATTTTTTAATGTGCTCTACAGTTTGCTATAATATTATGATTAGAATTCTTTTTACAATGTTGTTACATAAGTATGTTTAAAACGTACCAATTCCTAGTATATATAGCGAAAGAAATGATTAGAGAAAGACTATTACATGATTTAATATCCTTCCGACAAAGTATGAACTGCCTCTACCTATTAGTTATTACCGTCATTAATTACAAAATACATAAATCAATTTGAAGTACAATTCATACATCACCGAAGTTACATAAGCTCTAACATCACCGACTCAATATTCTCGACTGCTAAAAGTTCAACACGGAAGCGCCTAGCAAATCGTCACGAAAAACATAACCTATATGAAATTCGTATCAACCGATAATCACTTTATACCTTCACACACTCGTTCTCGGTCTTTTCCACAGAACACTAAACACAAATCATTGCGCCACTTCATTTACTGATTATCTCTCACACGAAACATCTTTCATTTCTGTCAAACAAAACATTGACTCGTTCGTGCATCGAACCAAACAATTGCCTTGAGATGGCGTATCGAGGGCTCGTTACAATGATGCCAGCGCTCGTAGTAGCAGCGGAAACGTAGTTCGTTTGACCAGTATCGCGATGCTCGGCGAAACTGCCCGAATTCCTACGAACACTGAACGACCAATCGGAAAGCAGCTTCCTCCGTTCACGTTCGCGAGTTGAGCATCTCCTCTGTTCCGGGATCCGTTGAGTGCAGCGTAACCGCGGCATAACGCGCTTAATGTTAAGCTCCGACCGTCGGATACATGGGTGTGGCTGGCGCGAATCTATGGGAAATGGCAGAGGTTAGAAACCGTGCACGACGAAGCTTCGACCAGCTTATTGCGCGCGTATGCACGGATCTGATACACCAGTTGCTCGTATAGAGCGTTACATGGCATCCACGGTGCTCACTGCGGGCAAAGGCCAATTCGAGTACAGGCACGACGGGCCAAGAGTCCTCGTCTCTTTTAGAGCATCGAGCCGAGGCTGATGAGAAAGTACGACTTTCCCATAGGCAGCATCCTTTCGGATCGCGTCTTGATACAGTACGCGACTTGCTTGATTAATTCTTCTTCTTTTTATGATGCGTTTGTGGAGAAATTGATGGAGAGACTTTTATACGTACCACTGGGGCGCTTCGGAATATTTTCTGCGTATTTGAGGTTAGGTTATTGGGACGGAACGAATGTCGGAAATATGAAAGTTGAAGTATTTTTTGAAGCGCTGTATTAAACGGAGTGATTTATTTTCATTGACTGTTTCGAAATGGTTACTACTGATTTTCAATTTTTCTCAAGTTTCTTTTTTAACAATGGGCTTGAAAAGAAACGAGTATAGCGGTAAATGAGTAACATTGTTTATAATACTATTGATATAATCTACTTATAATTTGAAAATTATTAGATGATTAAAACTGGCGAGATTTTTTAAGAAAATGTTAACAATCCTGAGTTAACCTAAATGACTCGCGATATCAAGGCGTACGAAACTAAATAAATAAATAAATATATGGTATTTTCGAACCGGAAATCCAATAGTATCACTTATAATAATAATTTTCGATTATTTACAAGCATCGAGCCGAAAATCTAATGTCTGACAGACGTCGCCAAAATAACCTAACTTTGGAAAGTTTCTGACAATGAAACGTAATATATTTTGGCGCCGATTCGTGTAGAACTGGTTCCTGTTTGTGGCATCATGAATCAAAATGTTTACTTAAACATTCTGGAAGATAATTCGCGGAAAGGTGTTAATTAATGTTCGAATTACGTTAGGGTATCGTTGGAGTGTGCTGGCACTATGATCTAAGGGTACCATTACCGTTCTAGCGACCTTATTAACGCGCCGCTATATTTGGTGCTTGATATATCGTGTTGTATATTACGGTTTGTTGTATTATTGCGTACGGTGCAGCTTGTGGGTCTCGAAGTGAGAGTTGCTCGTAGTAATTGTTCAATGATACGAGTTACCAGGAAACGCTGCATAAATGTACCTCAATTTTTGTTTTGGATCTGGTACGGGTAAGAACAAATGCCTTTTTTCTTGTTTTTCGTACTTATGCAACGCAGGACGGATATAATATAGCAATTTAAATTTTCGAGGGGCTAAGGAAAGTGAGCAAAATATTAATGAGAGATATTTTAGTTTGCTATTATGTAAATACTTATACCATATATATATAATTATACTGAGTAATATATATCTATGTACTTTCATATATTATTACATAAATACTTATTGCATATTAATATATGGTACAATTCTATATACATATATTAATATATTAAAATATATTTATATTATATTGTAATATAATTATAATATACTATACTGTACTTTATACATTAATATTAGTTAATTATATATTAATAGTTGAATTATAGTTGTATAGTACTGTATATTCATGTAGTATTATACTATCCAAATATATTATGACAATTCATATGTAGATATTTATAGTGTATAAATCTCTTATATAGCGATATTAATTAAATAATATGTAGCAATAAACTTTCATTCTCAATTAACTAACTCGAGATGGAGGTTTATGGATATATATTATTTAATTTACAATATTAATAAATACTTATACCATGTGAACAAATAAATTAAACAACTGAAGTAACTACTATACAAGTATATTGACATCATATACTACATAAAATATACAAAGTTGCAAAATACATATACAACTATGCTGTTACTCGCAATTCAATTTTCCACCTAGCTTTAAAAATTGTTAACGTTCCACTTTGTATACTCAAGGTGATACCCAGTAAGTATAAGATCATACTCAATTCACCGTCCTTCCCTTTTCCACTCTCAGATTATTCCTATGTCTACATGACTCCATTAAATATATTTCTTCATAACCTAATCACTCCATAGCGATTGAACACTGATCTCCTTAAATAACTCGAAGTGAAAGTAAGGCAACGTTAAAATAGCTCTGAAATCATAAAAAAAACCCGTTTTCATTACAAATACTATGCCTTGACTGACCAATAGCAAAAAAAAAGAATAAAGAAAATCCTCTATCATTCCTCGCTTTCCGTCTGCAACATTATCTCTGCGTATCGCGTTTATTAATAATACGTTATCAAACGACTGTATGCAAGAAGCATCCAAAATTCCGAGACCACCGTGCAATCCATGGATAAAGCAAACCTCGATGCGATAATCTGCGCCAGAGAAGTGATTAATAAACAACAAAATCGTGTAAATTTCTTTATAAAAATTAACTTAATATAATTAATTAACTCGGTTCGTTCTTACCAGTGGCATTAAATTTTGCAAGCGAAGGATATACCGAGCGTGTTAGGGCGATTTCCATAACTCCCTTTTTTCCTTTATACCTCGTTGATCCTTTTGTTCTGTTCGTGATCTCGATTCCGAGTACGCGTTTTAGGGTATCTGGCTAACGTAATCGACGGCTTTGTGTACGTGGCTTCAGAAGAAATTGATGTAGAGGTTAAGTGAAGTGGAGGGGGTAAGTGATTGCAGCTCAGTTCTGACAAGTTGTAAACATCGTTCAAATTTCTGCTCAGATTTCTATACTTGGATTAGATATTCTTCATTCGTTTTCATGGTGCTGAGCCTTTGATAGAATCTCTGCTGTTCCTATCTATAGGAGCTGGTGGAAATTTGTCAGGGTTAATAACAGTGTTTAAAATTGGCTAATCCAAGATAATAATGAATTTTGATCTTGAAACCTGTGTTTCAAAAAACTTGTGTTTTCTATCACAATTATTTAAGTGAATTTTAGGACACCCTATATATCTGAATTGAGAGTTGAGAGCTCGATAATAGTCGTCGATGTTATTCGCCTTATCCTCCGCTATTAACGTGTCGTGTTTTGCATCTGTGATAACTGGACTCGTTTGATGATTATATAATTTCTGTACACGATAGACCTTTTAAGCTGTACATGTACCTTAAGGTTGTGCACAATAAAGTATCTCGCATTCGAATGACACGGAGTCAAAAGGTTAATCAATGCTCAGACAGCTGTCAGAGAAACGAAACCGAGAAAGTATGTAAAAAGCAAGACTAAGAGTGAGTTAAGATCTAGAACTGGATTTCTCTTTGTTCGTGATGGAAAAGGTTACGATTGATTACAGTCCTGAGTACTAATGGAACATGTAAGTACTAATGGTCGATACGAATGAATTGCGTAGTGATAAAGCAACGATGAAACAAAGCAGTACAGAAATAAGAAATTCAAAAATTCTATAAAACGTTAGAAAGTTAGAAATTTAGGAACTTGGGAAACGTAGATAAATCTGTGTGTCGAATTCTAGAGATTAATCTAAGGAATTAAAAAAGTTAAAAAACTAAATAATTTGTTAACTTGGAAAATCTATGTACAATGCTGAGGTCACATAATTAAAATTATAGAGGGTTAAATTGAGGGTTAAATCACAAAATTGAATTTGTAAAGAGTAGAAATACACGTAACCAATTTTTAGGTTATTTAACACGAATTACAAAAAAAAAATTCAGAAATTATAAATTTATTAGTAATCGACTTATGCAGCTTAAAAATATTAAAAAATTTATACGTATGTTTTAAATTCCGCGATTCAGGTTCGCGAAAAATGTATAATTCACGATCAGTATTATGGAAATATACGAAAACTATAGACTGCTGAACGTCGAGTTGTAATAATATCCTGGACTCTAATAGGTTAGCTTCTATCAATAGACATTTTTCGATCAGAGGCACTCCTTGGCTAGGTATTATTAAATGTTAAAACCGATTTAATTCATCTTGTCTATGCTAAACGCGATACATCTGCATCCTTTTCATTGCAATGAATCTAACTCGTTATAGCTAACCTATTTAGACACCTCACCATACATTAACTAAATATGTACACAAGAAACTAACAAATCACATTCAATTAAAATTTATAACACAAACATTAGTTAACAGCCGAACACGTGAGCCTTACAATGATTAACTTTTATTTTTAACCTCAAAAACTACTAAAAGATTAAACTATGTATCTGGATAAAATCTCTTAGAATAACTCATGATGAAAAAGGTTAAGGTAATTTTTACCACGCTTACTTATTATTCCTTACATGATAAATATTAAAAGACCAATATAAAACACGATTGTGGTAATTAAAAAGCAATAAAATTCCCCTAATGGAAGAGGTGCTATCAGAAAAGAAATCATTGTCCACATAACCTACCAGCTGATTTAATTACGCGATTAATTCGCTTGCGTGTTTCGTATCTCGATTCGTAACAGTAATATAGAACTCAAAACCTCTCACCGATTGTCAAATAAACAATTTCTTCATGAAGGAGAGAAACATCTGTAAATGATAAATCAACTCGTTTCAGCTGGCTAGACACCGCCATGTTTCCCCGGGCAGAGTGTTTCGTCTTCCGAGCTCAGACGTCAAGAAATGTCCGGATTCACTCGTTCCCCTTCCCTTCACTCTTTCTACTATAAAGCCGAGCTTTTACGGCCAACTAGAATTAGCCGTTTACCCCCTTCGTCCAGCCCGATTCACCTGGCAAACAATGCACGTGGCGACAAAATACTGCGCGAACACTTATGACACTCTTCCTCTTCTCGTTTTTCTTTTCAGTTTCTGATAAATGCTACTGTATCCTGAAGGTAGATAAGAAACTCGCGCAGCAAATTAACGCGAGATTACTTACCATTGGGAGAGTCAGAGACACCGAAAAAATGTTATGGAAAACTATCGAGCGATACGATCACGTTCAATGTAGTTTACGCTGGAAAACACCAGGCGGCGCGAGGACGCTTTATTTACTTGGAGGATCAGTACGACTGCGAGGGCGCTACGGTATGAGTTCAAACGTGTGTTGTGGCGAGATCTAGTGGCATTTTTCAATATAGAAACAGTGTGAATTCTGACAGTCAAACGGTTAAGGTGCGTCTAAATCTTACATGCATTTGTGTCGACCACTGTCGCGCAGTTGCATGGATAAGCAAGTGTATCGATTCTGTAGCTTTACGATCTCCGTACTTTCTTAACATTCTTCTTTTCCTTCCTTTATTTTATTGAGACCTTGACTGCTTTTCTAGTGTTGTTTTAATAAATCATCTTTCCATGTGCTAGTACAAAAGCATTACGACATAACCTTTTATATCAAAAATGGAAGTTATAGGTAGAAAGGGTAGTTCAAAAAACACATTAGATTGTTCATAATATTTGTACTGTTTTTAAATAAGAAAATTACCTTCTTTTGAAAATTTTGACGATAATACGTTGTTTTTCTGTTTTTCGTCCTCGTATTGAAGAACATTAATTCAAATATTTTTAAGCTGGCTAGGTAGGGACTGCTGTATTGCTCGATTTGTCTTTGTTTGCTTATTTTTCTCGCGAACGTCCAAGTGGTCTTCGCGTGTGTCGTCAAGACTATAGTCGAGTGTTATAGCTATGTCGTAAATTATTGTATCTAGCTACGACCCCGATAGATGGCCAAAATATCCCGTGATGTCGTTGATACTTAGGGCCATCTGTAGTTTATAATTGGAGGTATATTGTCAACGAGTAAAGCAGAACAAATTTTCAACTCTTTATTATTTAAATAATAATTCTTTAAATAATATCATTATTAATTTCTCCTGAATATTTCGAATATTTAAAAGTATATGGTTTACCTTTCCATAAACTATCGTCAACGATTTCCGAAAATAATAAAAAATAGAATCACATTTTTTCAATTAAGATTTTGGTTTTTGAGAAAAATATAAAAATTCGTCAGTGTATTGGTGTACTAATAATACAGTATACTTGTATACTAAATGTGAGTTTCGACTTATTGGACTTGATTCTTTTCTTTCGATTTATTTTTTCATCTAAAATTACTACCGGTTGCTTATACCACGATATTAAGGACACCCTGTATATCATCCATTTTAAATACAGATATTCATTGTTGATATGGTAAAGAATCGTGAATTGTTACATCGTATCGCTTCACTGGATGATATTCAACGGTGTGATACAATAGGAGAATACACGCCAAGTATAAATGCGCCTTTACGTTATCGCCTAATCGTTAGGAGATTACACAAGCGGCGGGAGGGGGGTTTCGCACCATGCCGCCATTGTCGCGCTGTGAAAGTTCCTTTTTAAATTGAAATCGACTCCCGTTCTATCCGATTTACGTAATGCGCTGAGTCAAACGGGTTAGCGAGGATTAATTAACGTAACTCCGGATAATGGTCGGATTTTGCACGATTGACTGTGACATTCCAAGGTTCCGGCATCGACTGATGCCCCCTGGGACAACTTTCTGTGATTCTCGTGATTTCATGTGCTTTTACTTTGCACTGGTATCGAACGTTGAAAGTTAATAAACCGAAGATCGCCATACAGGTTAACACAAGTGAGTAAAATAGAAATTGTATATCATTAATAAAAATTTCGTAGAAAATTTTTTTTCCACCGTACAATAGAACTCTTCATAAAAATCACATTCAGTGTAACTCTTCTCATGTTGATATCTTCGCGGATTCGTAGATCCAATTGCTAAATCCGAAAATTATTGTCGAGTCTCGCGTTTACTTCTCGCAGAACACTGACTGATTGCATTTCGCTTACGGTAATTGTATTTCCAATTGATTTGCGTCAATTAACTTAATCGCTTTTATCGATTTGCTTTTTGTCATGATGTCCCTTACGTGTTAATGCCGACTGATTTGTAACACGGCCAGATCCCTAAATAAATGCTAAATGATTTAACCCGCTTTAAAACTCGGCAGAAAGAGCACGTCGGCTGAGTAGTTATTGAAAATGGACCACTGTGCGACGCATCAATTCATGTTTTTTTCCATCGCACAGTGGGCCAGGAGGCCCTAAAAACTGGCCAAATTCAAAAAGTGCGAGGATTCTTGTAAATGTTGACTGTGTCTCGTTTCTCGGATCTCTGACTCCGAATCTAGCGTTAAAACTTTAAAATTCGAGTTGACCGATGATTTTCGTCATTTAATTGTAGTATCCATAAGGGTTAGTCATCAATGACCGATGATCTTCCTCGCCGTTTTCGGCCAATAGCAGTGTCTGCCTGTGATCAAGGAAGTGTCAGCGGAATTAATTAGCCGTGAGGATGTAAACACGTTGTGCCTTCTTTCCTCGAACGTACTATACCAGGACGGTGCAAGCGAGAGCCGAGCCGCCATTATGGTGCTCCTAATTAAACTCGGAGGCGACGTCCAGTTTAAAACGATACAGACCTCAAGCTGCAGAGCTGTCAAAAGGTATAAAATTCCTTCGTGCATCTATATAACATCATGCAGAGACCGAATCAGGCTCGTATTACCTATAATTTATGGTAATGCATGTATGAATATATGAATACACGAGGAATAATACATGATAAATTGGCGGCCATTCAAAGTGTACCGTGTTTACATATTTATACACGTTTAATCCAATTTTAGTATCGGTCTCTCGATTTACAAAGCTGTCTGAAGGGATCTGCGTAACGATTTAATTTGTATTCAGACGGTAGTCGAGTGTTTATTTTGGGTAAGCGTAAAGGTGATCATATTGTTTCTGGTTAATTAGAAAATTGAGGTTAGGCCTGTGTAACAGGTTGGTTTTTAAACGTTTGCAGGTGTGTCGCTTTTTTGTGAAAGACTGTCGAGGGTTCCACTATGACTGGATGAGAGTTTGAATGGCACTCGAGGATTATTCGAGTGTTTAAATCTGCATAACTCCTTGAACGCTTTCGCATAGCTATGAAAATTTTTCTTCATCGCTGAAGATCGGATTGAAGGTGAATTTTCATTTTTGTCAAGCCCCTAAGTACTTAGGATTTTGTAAGTAGTCTTCGAAGTATCTTTAGCAGTCTATTGTGATACACAATGTAACATCCACCTTCAAAAATACTCTCCCCCCTCCCCCTCGCTCTGTCTAAACCATCTTTAGAAACTCATATATTCTTAAACAGAAATGCAGCAATTCTCCAATTCCTCTACCAGACACTCCAAGTTCCTCTCAGAGCAGTCTAATTTATTATACGAATTCGAAGTAATTCTAATAATTTATTGTGCTATAAAATGTAACATCCTCGTTCAAAAATACTCTCTCTCTCTCTCTCTCTCTCTCTGTCTAAAGTCCAAGTTCCTCCCAAACCCCAGTCCTTCCCCCATCTCCAACTACCTAAGATGATCCCAAGCAACACACTCTCTTAACGCGTGCTGTACGCGTATCTCTCGAGCCCAGTGTGTACCATTCACCGTGTCCTCTTAACGACTTTGTCATCGTCGCGACAGGTACACGAGGGTCAGCGTTTAGCCTAACTCGAGTATAGGCTGGCCAAGTGTGTGCCGCGTGAGGTGAGCCTCCTCTCGCGGGTCTGCATTTAATAAATCGACGTCGTGGCACACGTTCGTGGCACGGGAGCCGAACCCGGAAATCAGGACGATCTCGTGTTCACGGTGGGTCCTTCACGTGACGTCACGGACTGGTTCTACATGTTTCGCCTGTGTGAGCGCATACCTGTGCTACGTAGGTACGAGAGCACACGTAGACCCGCGCCCGGAGACAGAGAGGCAGCGATGGTCGGAGGAAGCGAGCGTGAGAGAGAGAGAGAGAGAGAGAGAGAGTGAGTAAGAGAGGGAAGGAGAGTTGGCCGCCGATCGTTCGGGTGCCGGGGATCCAGGAAACTGCAGCTGCAGCTGCGAGCAACCGCGAGACCGGTCATCGAACGACAACACTGGCGACGGTGCCGGCGACCATACGTAAATCCTGCCAGGTGAAATATAGACAAACCAGGGGATACGAGCAGGAAACACCTGAAGGAGGGACGAGGACTCGCGGAGGAGGAACCTCCTAAAGGATTTATCGCGTCCTCGTCAAAGGAGACGCGAGAATAATGCCCGCTGCTCTCGGCGCCGGTTCATCTGCCGATTTTTTCGCCGGATTCCTCGCGTTGCTGGGGATTTTCTGGTTTCAGAGCCGCTGTGCTGGCTCGTTCTTGTCTCTGACAAGCATGGGGAAGCTTTTCCTAGTTGGAATGCCTGTGGGTAGATGAGCTCCCTTAGGCTCCTAGCGATGGGTGTATCAGAGTGGTCAGAATGGATGAAAGAATTTTTTTATTATTTCATGTGTGCTGATATTTTCGGTGAAATTCGATGGAAGTATAGTTAGTGTTGTTACTTGTTTTTATTATAGTATTGTACTTTGATTGGCGTTGATTTTGTTTGTATTGTTGTTAGGTATGCATCATTGGTTGGTGGTGTAGGATTTAGGGAATTATTTACTATTTACCATATTATTGTTACTAGAGAGTTATACTGTTACTACTATACTAAGATTAGGGAATTATTTATTATTATATTGTTACTAAGGAAGTGTATTATTGCTACTGTGCTAATACTAGGGAATTATTTACTCTTTACCATACTATTGTTACTAGGCAGGTATACTATTATTACTATACTAAAACTAGGGAATTAATATTGACTTTTATTAAAATATTATACTCAGTACCGTTTCAAATAAGCAAAAATAGTTGATTTCAGATTTTTGTCCTGTTTTTGGTCACATAAAATTTAGCAAAGGCTTCTAGCAAAATTAAATTATTATTATATTATTAATATTAATTATAATATTAATTTTGTTACAATTGACAGACTTTAGTTATATATAGTTAATTATTTACATTAAATCATTTCAATTATTAGCATGTATACTATACTTAGTTGCTAATTTTAGTATGAATACTTCATTTTATTAGGTCCCTGAAACATCTTTAACACGTTGACTGCCATGCTGACTAATTCTTTAAATTCATATTTGTTTTATTTTAATCCTTCTTTGAAAATTTGAACAACTTAAATAAGTAGAGAACTTTGAACAAAAGACATTGATAACTTGCACCATCTTTTCCTGCCATATTGTTTAATAATTTATCATTATATCCTAAGAATAATGGAAATTTTATTCAATTTATTTTAATTCAATAAATTTTATTTTACTTAAAAAACGCGTGGCAGTCAAAGTGTGAAGGATTTTTAGAAATAGACAGGAATTTTGGTATCTTCTGACTTTCTCTTTTATTCTTAAGAACGTTGAAGTAGAATAAATTCCTATTAGCTGTTAATTGAGTTATTTCGAACGCTCTCCGAGAAAGCTATTCGTAATAGGTGTAATCTGGAAATTCTGTTCCAACAAAAGAGAAAGAATTTTATCGTTGCTACCGGGGTAATTGTGCCGGGTTCTTTTCACGAAATTATTCAAGGGCAAGTGTTTTTAGCGATTTTAGAGTTCCTTTCATTCTCGAGCTGGAAAAGGAAGAGTGAAAAAAAAGAAATTCTGCTGTGAAAGCTTTTAGGAATGAAAAGGCGACTAACGGAAGTGCATTAATCGATCGAGTAATTTGTTGGAATTGAATTGCTCTTTCTTAAGTCTTTGGTGAGATAACTCGAGAGAAAAAGTGAAGAAAAATTGATCGAATCTGGAGTATTATTTTCAACTTTATAGGTAGCCATATACGTTATGGAGTTTTTGATGTTGGGATAAAATTTTATGGCACGGCCCTGAAGCAGAAACGTATCTGTTTTATGATTAATCCGTGAAACTTGCCTGTGCAATTTTGTTCCCAATTTGGAAGATTTAAATGTTTCAAAAATCAATATCCCACCATTTCTAACCTCAAAATGTTAGTATTTCACGTATTTAAACTTAAAACGTGTAATATTCCATATTTTTAAATGTAAGTATTTCAAATTCCTGCAATTTAATATTTTAAATCGGATATCCAAGTATCTCGAACTCGAAAATTGTAATATTCCAAATTTTCAGATTAAAATATTTCATGTGGCTATACCCATCTGAAAATACTTAAGGAGGTATTCTAGTCTAGAGGTCAATTTTTTAGGTACGATTTGGGATTTTTTTTTAAGAATCATAAAAACGTTATCGTGTTGGAATTTATGGCATAGTTTTAACCCATATTTAAGGAGTATACACTATTTTTTTCATGAAAAAATATGAAAAATTGTCGGAGATGCAGCTGCTTTAGTAATGTCCGTTCAATTGGACATGCTTACACGGTTGCCACCATTCCGGCTGTTCTCCTTCTCTGAAATGGACAAACAAACATCTATTTTGTGCAGTATGAACGTGACTATCATCGGTACCAAAAGTGTGTAGAAACATCGAAGAGAAAAGTTTTGACAGCACTTCAAAGTTAAGTTATCGATTTTCTGTGCCTTTTTCAAATTTAGCGCTAAAAAAAATAGTTAAAAACGTTAGATTTTTTAAATTTTGGTATGGGACGTCAACCCCCATTCCTCTTCTGAACACTGTCCAACGTAATCACTGTATCTGTTACTTCTCACCGCAGTGCAACGGGGAAGAAGCAACTTCGAAAAGAAATCTTACAAGCAACCAGAACGAAACAGAGCAAAAGAAACATTCATCCTCCACCATCTTGAAGAAATCCTTTTATCGAGAACGTGCATCAAATTTGCCCTCGAAACGCGAACGGAAAAACGCAATAAGAAAAACATAAGGCAACGCGTTCTTTCGTCGGTAAGATCGTCGTTGGAACGAAGGAACGCGTGAAACCGAGAGACGAAGAGGCACAAAGCCGCGAAGCCCTGGTGGGGGAAGTCCAGTGGCGTAGAGAGGGAAGAAAATCAAAGAAAAGGAGAAGAAAGATGAGGAAGACGGGGAGAGAAATTAAAAGGGACGGAGCGAGGAACGGAGACGGAGGAAGAGAGAAAGAAGCGTTACGTAATGCTGGGTTGCAAGGGATAGATATAACGAGTTAATTACACGACTCCGATCTCTGAGATCAATGCACCGCGGAGAAAGAGAAAAAAGCGAGGATAAAGAGGAGCAGAGAGAAAAGGATGGGGGGAGACCGGATCGAGAGGAGATCGAACGTATGTACGACCGATCGATGACGAGATTCGTCGTGCATGCAACGTGGAAAGGCTTGACGCTTAAAATCCGTGGATTAACCTTGGAGAGTCACGTGATGTCACGTGATTCGCTGAGAGGGCGCTTGCCGAGCCCATCTAAGTTTGTCGTACGTTCGATCGGGAAATCAGATACAAATATTTTAACGCATTCTCGGCGGATAATTTTTGCATTTCTTTGACACCAGGTGTTGATTGAAACGAGGGTATACGAAAACTGATCGTTGCTGGCTTCTGTCGCTACGTTACGATGATATAAATGTGTAATTGTTTTTTAAATATTGGATTCGTAAGATACTCTTCGCTGTCGCGTTAATGGTGGCGTGTAAGGGAATTAAAAATGACGTGAATTTACGTCAGCGGAAACCAGGAAGAGGTTTATAAATGACGTGAATTCACGTCAACGGTTGTGAGCGTGTTAGGGGTAATGGTAGTTCAAAAAAAAAGGTAATGCGAGTGGAAGAAACCACCATCAGCCTTAATACTACGGGTTCATGTAACAGATACCTTAAAATTATTAAAGAACATCAAACTGTATCAGGGAATATAACCATCAACCAAGGGGGTCATTAATGACCCAAGAATTAATGGGACAATAAATACACACGTGGAAAGGAAATAAAAGTAAAATAAATAAATAAATATTTGATTATATTTTTTAACGTTATATAATATTTAGATATTAATTTACCAATATTGGTAAATAAAAACGTGATAATATTTCAAATTCATTTTTATTTATTTAGTAGTGTCATAATATTCCAGTTAAAAAATTGGTCAATTTATTGATAGGCAATTTCTCCGAATTCTCCAAAATATTCTTTAGCGCGATTTTTTAGTTTTACGACAGTGTTCAATCGTTTAGCAACTAAAAAGTGTTGCAGCATCTGAAATGAGTGTCGGTATGCTCTGAAAGTGATAAAGTTCCTGAGTAATTTCTTTGGAACATCTTCAGCCACATGAGGTCTAGCGTTGTCACGATGAAAAATTACTTTGCCTCTTTTCAATAGTCCCGAGCGTTTATCGCCATTAATTCTCTTGCTTCTCCTAATCCATCACGCTATATCTCACCCGCATCATTTTTATCACTTGGTCGCGATTCGAAACACGTTGAAGACTCTCGTATTCTCTTCGAAAAATATTTTATAAACTTTTAAACATTGCGATAATATTGAGAAAACAATTATTTAAAAATAATTACACGTATAATACTGGAAATTAAGTTATTCAAAAATGCTAACAATTTTTAAAATTTGTTCTTATAAATTGTTATTTTTCTAATTGTTTGGTATAAATATTGCTTCATAAAATTAAAGCAATTTTATTTTATCGGTTCAATCACAAGTTGGTGCATGTGATGCCACGCATTCATGGCATTCTATTACGGTATTCGAATACTTCTTGCTCACGCATCTTGATGTATACTTGCGGATCAGCAACCTCCAGTTGGTCTCATACCTTTTATGAGTGTCCTTTTCAATTTTGAATCCTTTGTATATTTCACAATATTTTTAGCTTATATTTTTTTAGCTAGATTAATTTTTATCAACGATATATTTTCTTTAATTAATTTACTAAATAATAATAAGTTGAAAAGTAAAGAAATAATAAGAATGTGGAATATTTAACACAGTTCTTGAAACAAAGCATCGTCTAACACTGGAAGTATATTAGTGGACTTATAATTTGTATTTAAATGTAATGTATATATAGATAATTAATTATAATTAATTATAGTTAATTAATGATAATTTAATAAGTAATAGTTAATTATGTTTAATTAATGATAATTTAATAAATTATAATTAATTATATTTATTAGTATCTATAATTGTAAATTATTGTAATTAACTATAGTATATATAGATATCAGATTAATTTGCACTTAAATATAGTATTGTATAGTATATACAGATATTAATAATTAATTTTTAATTTTGATTTTGTTACGACGATATAATAACTTTGTTGAAATTAATTTCACATTTTTTAATTATAAAAGGATAGAAAGTAGCCACTCGATTAGTTTGGTAATCCAGTATTAATTCATTGCTTACTCTGTAACCTTGATTTGTCCACTGCTTTATATAAATCGAAGGCTGTAATATTGCTGCTTCACTGTCCTTTTGTTCCATTGAAATATGTATAGTTAGAAAGTTTCGAGAGCTCTAAAGGTTTATTTCTATATCTTTGTGTGTAACCATTCATTTCTGAGGCTGCTTTTCTTAAAATAATATCTTTATTAAAGCAGAATCGATTTTTCGATACCGGCCTTGAAGATAATAAATAAGCGACGTTAAAAAAAGAATGAAACAATAAAGGAGCGATGAAATCGGCATAAAAAATCATATTTCTAATATTTTTAGTATCTCTTAATCGTTGGATTTACATAACACACGTGTTTCTGAATAGTGCCTTTTCGAAGAAATATCAATCTTAAACACAGAGTATAGGTAATAGCAAATGATTTTATTAAAATTATTAATCATTTCAGATTTTTATTGTCATATATACAGGCTGTTCCAGAAGCGGTAGTACAATCGAGAGCTGAGTGATTTTACGTGAAAAAACAAATCGAAAATGAAGAATAACATTTTTTTATTCGAAGCTTCGTTATCTAGAAAATCGATTTTGAATATTTACTGGGTACGCGTGCATCTGAGTCATAGCTAAGTGCAATACAATAACTTTCCAAATAATTATTTCAATACGCTATAAAGTCAAAAAGAGACATTTCTAGTATCCCCTGACTGGTAAGCTCGATGAGCCTCCGTTTGGCTTTCGAGGGTTAATGGACCGAGCCACAGCTGCACCTTTATCCTCGGTGTACCCGTTCCTCCGCTTGGATTTCAGGCTGACTTCACCCCGGGACCGATGACTCGAACTTTGACACGCAAACCTTTCTCTCTCACGTAGGCACAGGTCTCACGGAAATGCTTCCTCGATTGGAAGGACGCAAACTCTGGCACGGAATCAGAAATTTGATTTAGAATGTTTGCTTTCGACTCCCGTCACACGATCCAATAGGAATACCAAGTTTTTCTGCAACTCCCTGCGTTTCGCGAGTAACGGTGCCTTCTCCGCTAGATGTCGCAGCTTTGTTCTCGGTCCACGATACTTTCACAGTCGAATTGTCGCGAATTACCGCGCGGTATCCAAAGAAAAATTGTGAAATATGGATCGTTGAGTTTAAGAGCTTGATTATAGGGTGTCTCTCGAAGTTGAGTAATACTTAAAATTTCCATATTATTATATCATCAGTATATGTATGATGATTTAGGTGACAATGTTAATTTCTCATTTCGCGTGATTCAATTGACGTTTAGAAATTTTACTATAGAGAATATAGCAGGATTTATAAAATATTGTAAAAAGAATATTATAATTTACTACTATACAGGGTGTTTACAAAGCACGGTGCAAGACTTATAGTACTCGCTCAGAAAATCTTCTAGATGTATACAAAATTGTTATAGTCAATCATCATTTGTCAGTTTACTGTCGTGTACAAAAATAAGTTCGCTGTAAATGAATCATTATCAGATCATTGAAATTTTAGTAAATCAAAAGTCGTAAATCACTATGACACTCTACTCTTCTTTTGTCGTTTATTTATTCAAAGATTCGTGGTCTTGTTTGAAAGGTTGAGTTTTGATCTTTTGTATTAGTTGGCTTGTATGCATTCGGATATTAATAATGGGGTGTTATTTTCGGGGTAAAAGAGCTTGATGAAGCTCTCGAGTTGGCAGAAAGAAACTCCAGAAGTTGAAATCAGGTTTAGAACGTTTGGTTCGGACGTCCATTACGACGGTGCAACGACAGTTCTCAAAAGTATTTCAAACTGTTGCAAAAAATGATGTTCCCAGGGATTTTGCGTTTGCTCAGCATCCTGAGTGTGGATGGGAACTTCTCTCGACTATTGCTTTCTTGATAAGTCATTGAAAAGAATCATGAAATTCGTTTTAAGTCAGCTCTTTCGATTTTATAAATGGCAGGATTTATACATAGAGAAATTCCTCTGAATTTTATTTCTTCTATATACTTTGTTTATAACCTATCATGGATTATTTATAATATAACATCTGTAATATATCGAATATTTTTTTCTTTCTTTTAATTTTCATTTTATTATTCGAAAATTATAATTGTGAAAGATTTCGGTTCTTTAGATTCCAAAATTCGCGCAAGATTTGAATTTGGCGCCACTTGTGAGGTAAAGTGTTGCCAACGAAAAAAGGTAGATAGCGTGACAGGTGCCGATTCAGGGTTATTAAAAATTGTATTGAATAAATAAATAAATGTATATATAATAAAGATAAATAAACACAGAATTGCTCACCCAATCACGTTCACACAGTCAGGAACCGTTCACACCGCAGCTCTCATCTGCCACAAACACAAAGGAAGCCACATCCTTCCTCTGAAAGCCAGCCACCCAACGCAGTAATCATTCAACCTTCCCCCTCTCCTTTAAACAAACCTTTGCCCGTCTATTTCGTCGATATTTGTAAACCAGTTAACACACCTCGAGCGCAAACTTATGTTCCCGTTTTCGTTAACAAGGCACGCACCCCGACCTATTCGTCTTCCCAAAGAGGTAGTCAAGGCGCACAACGAAGCAAACGATCTTGCGGAATGAAATATTCCTTGCTTCCGCGGCTGGCGTGCCGCAAACGTTAACTTTTCCTCACGAAATTGTCCCGACCCTCGCACACGAGTACACACGCGTACACGCGCGAGAAGATAACGAGAAGTATAAATTCCGAGGGAGGATGAGTTCCTGTAAAATTGCAAGCAGATATTTGCGTGCGCGTGCGCACTCGGCTGTATCGGCACACACGCACGGCCACTCTCGTGTGTGCACCTCCGCCGCGAGATGGTGTGCGCGCTCGCATACACAGTGTCCGAGAAGTTCGTGTGCATTTTATCGAGATCGAGCAATTTCGAACGGCCATTACTGCTAGCCCAGCTACGCGGAAGTATATTTACAAATGAAACGCGAGCAGTTGACCTGGACGATCGGTTCTGCAAGCAGCGCGTTTAACCCCGTAGGGTTACCGATCGACCAGATATTTCTACTATTCTTAGCGAAATGGGGGTTTACCGGCGCGGATTGCATGCTAGGGCTTGTGTAGTGGTGGGCCCGGTTGAGAACAGGTCGAAGGTTTTATTAAGGTGACGATGGACATAGACTATTAGGGTGAAGTTAATGTTTGAAGTGTGTAAAACAATAAATCGGATATACAGAGTGATCCACAAATTGTTTTAGAAGTGTCAGTATTTAATAAGTTGGAGTGACAATAGACTTTATTAAGGTGACCTTTGGTTTAGACATTTTAATACTTGGAATATACAGGGTGATTCACTAATTGGTTGCCTGGATATCGGTATTTTCGAAATAAATCAATTTTTATCAATACGTAATTATTTGTAATATAGGAATGATTAAAACGTATGTTATTCATTAATATTCCATAACCTACTGATTACAGATGCTTCTACATATGGAAATTCAATGTGTCTATATCTGTGCGAAATTTGTAGTATATGCCGGGTGTCCAATTGTAATGAATAAACGTTAGTTAGCAGTAACATAATTACTGAATGGAAGAATCGTCAGATACGAAGCAATTACTTAAGAGGAAACATATACAGGGTGTCTCTAACGTAGGTGATTAACAGAGAAAATGTGCATCTTATATATATATAGCTATTTATTTTTCCCATACAAATATGACTACTATTCTCTTTATATACCAAAAGTTGTACTTCCACTGTCAAGGTGCTTCTCCACTGTAAGAGAGTAAAGAATCACCTACACATCCGCTACGACCAATATTAAACTTGGAATAATATATCTTTCCTTTCCATAATTCTCCATTATTTACCGCGCATATTAAGGTGTCAAATATTCAGACCGCTTCCCCTTGGCACTCTGATCTCTGCACAGCTGGCATCGAGCTGGTTCCGCGGTTCCCGCATTGCGGAACGCATTTTGTAACGTCTCCAACATCCTCCAGACACTAAGGATTCTGGCAATCGGAATCGGAATCTTCTCGATAGAGTCAAGACTGTTCATCAATTTTAATAATCGTCTAAAACAGATTGACTACCAATTCGATCCTAACCTCAAATTAAAACTGATTCCGCGTTCAATATTTAATTGTAATGTAATTTAAATATTCAAGATCGATATCTCTTCCACAAGGAAGTAATTCATTAGCCAGTGAAACAAAACGAACACCCTGTATATAGAAGTGTTCTCAGGGATGCGCGCGCGCTGCCTCCAGCAGCATATGTGCAAACGATTTTCTGTTGAACGGGTCCTGAGGGGATTTGACTTACGTTCGAGGCAACCCCTGTTCATAAATCTGCGCGTTGTAATGCCCGAGGTGCAATCGCAATCACTTTGTGGACGGGGCCTGCGGAATGCTTTATGGTCGAGTTAATACCGATATCAGGTATCCGGCTGCGCACCGAGCCAACTCTTCCGCGGGATCTGTCTCTCACGCGTTTTCCGCTTTCGTTCCTTCCTCCCCCCACTCCCCGACCAATCCGTTCACCCGTGGCCATCGCGATGCTGGTAATGAAATTAGCGCTGATCAAAGATCGACCTTTGGTCGGCCGTTGTTCATCACCGTGTTGCGCGACGCGATGGGGAGTTACGTTCTCTGCGCGCAGCGCTCGTCTACATGTACCGAAAAACGAGCAACCCGTTGGCGTTTGTGATTGGTTCAACTTGAGCCTATGGTGTGGTACAAGGTGAGGGCGCATCTTCGTGTAAGCAGATATGTTTGGCGGTCGCGCGCAGGCGAGAGATTTTTATTTAAGGGTAGGTTAGCGGTCTTGGTGATGGAGTGGTTTATAGGTTGTACGTTTAATGGATTGGTTCTGAACGTTCCGAGTAATTTAATCGTATTTTTGTATCGCCAAGTGGTGTATACACTTATCTTACTTCTGTAGGAATTCTGATTGAAGCAATTACTTTGATTTTAAAATACCAGTGCGTTTCAAAGGGAAACTGGTAACGTGTAAACATTTATGGAACGTACATACGTGAATTTCTGTAATTGGTTATGTGCGTCCGTATTAATATGTTTATAACATACGAAGCTTTATTGCACGAGAATATGTATGTTTTATGCTCGTAAATATTATACGAGTGATATATAGGTGAGAGCTTATTTGATTTGTGTATTTAATTTCCTAAATACGTAGAAAGTAATAGGATTTTATATTTTAGGGAAAAAGAAATTGGGAATAGGGACATAGAAAAGTATAACAAGGCACGTAACACGCACATGCATTGCTTGCAGAAATATACAAGAATTCATTGTTAACCGTGAAATTATAGAATATGGTAATTCATTCTCTCAGCTTTTTCATTTTTTGATATATTATTTTCCAAAATTACAGCTAATCTAACTAAAATTAATTCATATCTATAATTTTTTAACTCTAGGCTCGAATTAATTTATAATTAGAAAATGATCCAAGTAACGTATTAATTAACAGATTAATAACAGGCAGGTTCCAACCGTTTTCTAAATTTTTAATTGTCAAGCTCTTATTTCAGCCACGTCACGTTTGAAATATTAAATTACTCTGTCACCCAAATTTATAGCAAATTAATCAATACTTCCGATCGACGAAAGCTACTTTCGAATGTGACCAAGTTCTCCTGTCGAAGTCAAGCCATTATGACCTAAATAAATCGAGAGGGAAAAGTTATTTATCAAAGATAAATGAAAAAGGTTATGATATCTTGGAAACTGTTTACCATTCTTATCGAAAGCCCTTTGAAGTCGAAACAAAATTAATTGTGAATTTAACGCGTTTGTAACGTGCGCCACTGCAGTGCTGAAACTTCCTTTGACGCGTCGTAATTATGTGCATAGTTCTGAAGAGGACCGGGCAAATATTTCCCTGTGCGTTCACGACGTACGTAAGCGCGGAATAAGTTCGCAATTAATCTTGCCGTTTCAAAGCTGCCGCTCTTTTCCACCGAGCGGACCGCGTCGCCGCATGCAAGTTTCGTAAATAGGATCGGCCTCGTGCTTGTCTCGTGCGATGTTTCATTGCATGTGTTCAGTTTGAAAATTCTTCTCCACGATATACCCTTTTACGATAAAGGTGTTTCGTTCTTATGTTTCAATGCTGCGAAGAGTTTATCTGCAACAAATGTTCAAAGGAATTAAGTGATTCAGTTTGTGTTACGTGCATAATATAGGTTAGAATGTATACGTACGAAGTTTATTATCGGTTATATGCGAGAGAGTTGCAGAGAACTGTGGGATGGAGAAGTTAATTGAGTAAAATATTTTTCCTCGTTTTCTACAGCTTCTTCGACACTTTTTCAACTGAAAGTTGAATTGCACGTGTTGACAAATATTCTCAGGGAGGGTAATATCGTCGATCTACGTTTTCACGTAACCTATAACTTTCTTGTTATTTGTTGCATAAAAGTTGAATTCTGCAATAATAAAATAATTCTTTTTTCAAGATGGTAAAGTCACGACCTACATTTCTTTCTTTGTCTGCAGTGTTTGACGATTTTTCGGGAAAATATTGGATTCTACAGCCATGAAACGATTCTTTTTGTCAAGTCGTAAAATTGTCGACCCGTTTTCCGATCTCTCGTGTATTTTGGAATTTTGTCCTAAAAAGAAGTTTTATCAGTGGAAGTAAGTGGAAATTCAACAATGTTTCTTATTTTTGTTAATTATTTTTGCCAATTGTTTAAATAATTTTTTTGCGGTTATACTTAATTGTAGGTTAAAGTTATCGATACAAATATTGCGGCCATTATTTTTACACAGACAATATATGTTGAATTTTATTGCATCATTTTTTAAATTTGATGGCATGTGATTCTATGGAGGAGTAATATCTTTTATTTAAAACGTACAGTCTTGTGTGCAATACACGTTTGTTGAAGAAATATAAAGCTTCTTATATCACGTACATACATAGAAATTCGGATTTTGTATTAATTTTTTTATTCTACTGGTACTGAATTTATTATTTATTGAATTTTTTGCAGTAAAATGAGTGACGTTGTTAATACCATTAGAAATATGATTAATCAAGTGAAAAATAAGGAAAAATATTTATTTTAATTAAAAACCCAATTTTTCGAAATGGGTTGAATTTCACAAACGGAGAAGAAGAGAAGGAGGATTAATAAATGGAATAAATTTGTTCCCAAAAATTTTAATTAAAAGTTAAGGTACTAAATTTTTCAAAAAAATTATAACAAAATTAAAATGACTCCAGGATAAATTCACTAACGTAGATTGTAAAAGCTAAATTAAAAGTCCTTCAAAATATCATAAAAGTAAGTTAAATATTAATTATCAAATATTTTTAGAACACTCGAAATTCTGTCTTGGTGCATCCGTTAATATGCATTTAAAATCGATACGACGACTTGCCAGTCCAATGAAAAGATGTCTATGCTTCGGAAATGGAACACGATTGCCAACTTGTTCACTTCCTAGTAGAACAGTTAATAAACGTATAACCTTGATGGTAAGTTTAACTCGGGTAAAAGTTTTCGTCTCTTTACCCGCCTCGTTTGTTACTTCTAAAGTCGTACATATGGCCTTATAAAAGTTTCGTTCATGCTTTCGATGTGCATGAATCGATATATTAAAATAGAGTTGCATTGCCGCAACGCGGTGCGAATGCATCACTCATACACCATTGTGTGAATGAGAAATTATATAGACACGCTCGAGGGATCGTGAATAATACCACTCCCGAGTATTCACTCATCGAATGGTCGCAGAAATTTGTTATCTATCTTCACCATTCTTATTTCCTTTTTTGAATAAAATCGTAATAAATCATGTAGCCGAGTATCTATGTTTCTGAACAAAAAAATTTTTAAATTGAAGTACGTGTTTGATAGTAATTTTCATTCATTATATCAATTATATGCGGACATTTTACCTCGATTTCATTATAAATTCTACTGTGATGCAATGAAATAAGCATTGCTTAACTTGGTAAATCACAGTTGTTAATTATTTGTAATTTTTTTCTGTAATGGAGAATATTAAAGTGGTAAAAATTTATACTGAACCATATTTGCGACAATGCAACTTAAAAAATGTATCATTGTAGAGATATTGGAGTAAATAGATTCATATTGAGTCCATGCTATAAACGCCTTTATTTATGGAGGCATTTAATGGTGAAGCTTGAACGAATCAAATTGTATTTAATTAAGTGAATTATAAAACGCGGAATGATAAATCAAATCTGATAAATGACATATATCAGAATATTTCTTTCAAGACAATTTGATTTTTTAATAATATTTATTAATAGAAATAAAAATGAACGGTAGAAATTAACAGACATCTGATCAATGTATGTAGATTTAATAACCTCGTGTGTATCACATAAAATGAATAAACATTTTAAAATGTTACTTCATCCAGTACGTGGTCTATGAAAACTTGAAAGTTCTCCCAAGTAGACTGCGGAACAATTTAGTTTAATCAAGACTGATTTTATTAATACTCATTACTTAATACAAACTCATCTCGAACATAACCTCCTCTCGTTACAGGAAATTATTCCCATTACTCAATCTCTTATTGCCACTCACGCATCCTGTGGACTAATAAACCGAACACTTCTAATTCGCTTCAAGAACAAACAACACAATCCACATTGGTCGTCCAGTTTCTTCCTTTCCACGAGTGGCACATTAGAAAGCGTCTGCCATCGGTTTTCACGCAAAGCAAAGAACGTGTGGCCGATGCCTCTCGTCCTTTATGGCGAGATCGTTTAGCGGGCCACGCTACGGATCCGATAACTGCGCGCGCAGCAACCGCAAATTACGAACGTAGCTGAACTTTACGAGCACCGTGAGTAGAAAGTCCCTGTCTCGTTATGCCCAGAATCGCGATCGATCCTCCTCGGCTAAGTTAGAACGGTTCACCGTTGGCGAATCGAAACTTCTCCCTCGCTTTCTCGGTTTTCATTGTCGGCCTTTCTTTTTCCTTCGCCCTTTGCACGTTACATAACCTCAAGAAAGATAAGTGTACACGTTCAGCACTAGCCGAGGGGGAAAAAAGGAGGCGCGTATCTAGTGGGAATCAAACAATAGCGCCGTTAAGCGCGAGAGCCCGAACCTTAGCGTAATATCGAGTTCTCTGCATAAATAATAAGCGCTCTATTCGAAGCTAAATGTTACAGCAAAGCAGATTGCACGACTGTAAACGCCGAACGTTCTTTACATACCCGAATGAATTTTGTTGGTTATGTTCGAATATGTGAATATATTGAATTTGAAAAGAAATTTTTTTTCCATTTTTTTCTTTTTCTTTTTTATTATCCTACTAATGTTTCTTTTTTCTCTTTCTCTTTTTCCTTTTAGAGGGAATTGATGCTGACTTTTCTAATAAATGAAATTCAACATTTTATGGCATCAACCAAATAAGCAGTGAGATGTTTTGCGTCGATGAAAGCATCGATACGTCGTTGAAAGTTAAATAGATACGTGGTTATGTTTAAGATTGCCTGGCCGCCTGAAATCGAATAGATTGATGGGGTCAAAAGAGAAATGCTTTTCTCTCTGAACCTGCCTAATGGCTTTCCTTAATGCCATGCTTTTCTACCCGTTTTTGTCTTCTATTGGTAAGAGGATATTGTACGATGTTCTAAGCAAGCATATCTGTTCTACGTGTATCAAGCAATGGACGTACGGTATTTAAAGTTCTTTATAGAACGAGATTAGATTGCGGAGAAATTTATTCTTCGGCGTGTAATACTGCGGATTACATAAACCACGCTCGTTGAGAGCTGCTCTTGGTTAAAGTACACCGATAATTTACACTATCTTATGCAGCTCACTGTAATTTCCAAGGAACACTTCGTGTCCTTTACCACGCTTATTTGGTTTTGGAATTTTTATTCTCTCTTTGTTTCGACATTTCTATTTTCTACCAGTCGAATTTTTATTTAGTTTCTTTTGAAATATAACCCATTGCATTTCACCAAACACCCCAAGTCACTAGATGGATAAGCTTGGATATACCTAATCGAATAGACGTAATTATTCTAATTTAAGTTAACTAATTTTTGTATTTCGTTTCTTTTCTATTATAGATCGAGTTTCGTAGCATAGCTAATTTCATTTAACTGGATAAAGTTAACAATAGTTAATTAAAGCTTTAACTATATTCAGAACTCTCGAAATTGGATGGAAGAGTAAATGACATGCTATTTAAAGTTTCCTATAGATGAAAAGGGAATACCAGAACTTCAACTAGTTAAAGGATTTCAAAAATCAAATTTTAATAAGCAATTTAGTTAACAAGGCTTAAATAATGGTAATGATAAAGATGGTATAAGATTAGAATAATTGTCATCAATTACATATTTTGCCTTCTGTCGAATGAAGCTATTACGATATAGACTTTATTCATCGGATTTAATATTTTCAGATAAGTAGGAATCATCGTCTATATTTCAAAACACACACTTCAATTTACGGCTTATGAAGATAAGTAATCCTCACTGCTCTTTAATTTCATACACAAGCAGTGTTTCTGATGAGAAGAGTATCTTAATTCAAGCATGGAGGTTAAGAACCGATTCTAGTAGTATAAACCTATAATCGATGAGGCCGTTAACCTAATCGACCGAGATAACTACTAACTTGTATATCAGGTATTCAATGCTTATATACAAATACCATATTGTACCATTACAAGCACAGATTCTTTCTACTAATTATTGTCAACATATATCATCACTGTTGAATTTATCAAAGTTAAAAGCTCCAAGTTTTTACACGAAGATTTAATACAGTTTCAACTAAAAAGTCGTGGTGCGTCTGTTCTAAATTGATGAGCAGTTTACGGGTAGTTGGTACGAACTTCCTACCCTACTTTTTTCGCCGGATTTATCACCAGAGTCACACACACACGCGTTACCTCTTGAGGCGCACCCGGTAAATCACGGCCATCCTAAAAGTCCGAATTAATTAATTTTTTAAGATTAAAGCCCTCCAGAGGCCAGACCAAACTTCATAAATCCGGGAGCGTGACGACGTCCCAGGAACTTTGCTGGCGACGCTGAATCGCGTTGGCAATAAATACGTCTCACGTCCCGTCGACTCGCGTTAAGCAACCGATCGTCCCGCAGACGGCGTTTAATTATATACCGGCTGGCGATAAATACCGACGCGTCTATTAAGCGGCGATTACAAAGCGCCGCATCGGTAAGAATTAATTGCCGGCTCGGGAGCAGCAACAATTGCGACGCGGAAAAGGAGAGCCTGGGAGGGCCAGAAACCGCGCAACCGCAACGATAATACTGACCGTTTAACGATGATTTATCGATGGACCTCGGTCAACCGTCGCCAGTTTACAATCAGATTCTTCTGTCGACGTTAGCGTCAACTGTAGTGCCTCCCAATTTTTCATCGTAGCAAGTTCAAAGTTTTGTGATTTCGAATTGTTTTGTACGTGAAATATATTCTTGTGTTCTTGTTGAAGTTAATACGTAAAAGTGGTTTGTTGTGTGACAAGATGCATCGAGATATATTTGAGATTTTAATCGATTATTATTTTTAATGCGGTGAGAGGTTAGGTTTGGACAACGATAATGACAGACCGCATGAAACGACTCTCGCTCTCAGATTCAAATGACTGTTATGTGGATACATCTTTCATACAATGTGCATGCATTTTGTTTCTGTTTTACAATTTCTTTTACTTAATTCGTATAAAATATGTAAATCTTGGGTAACTATATATTTTTCTCTCGCATATTAATTTCAAATCGGTCCTCATTATAGGTGAGTGAATATATATTTATATGTATATTCATATCACATTCCCACCTCATAATTTTTGTTTTAGGAATTTTTAAGCATTGCACTCATTTGAAAACTAACTAGTATGAGGTATTAAGAGATATAACTTCACTTGGTAATTCACACGCAAATTTATGCTAATATATGAACAAATTTTCCAAAAAAATAAACCTAATTTAAATTTCGTGATATTAGATATTGCAGATGTATCGAAACCAGCGAACCTAACCTTGAATTTTGTCCCAAGACTTCAGCACCGAGCTTGTCTAACCTATAATATCACTTGATCCTTGTTCAAATCAAATTTTCTATCGTCTATCCCTTTTGCTTTCCTGGCATTTTCGAAATCGACCGACAGTTCATTCTCACCACGCGAAATTAGGAAAACTGCGTTGGTCACGCGAGTCAGTTCGTGATTCGCGGCTTGGGGTACACGGCTGTTCGTCGGCCGCCCGAAGCGGTGCCTCGGGTGTCGAGTGTAGGACGACGATACGGAACGTGAGTAACGGGAATTCGAAGGTGAATGCTCGGGCAAATTGCGAATTACGATACGCGGCGTCGCCCCGTGTACGTCCGCGTACACTCCTGCACGCGTCCGTGCGCATGCGCGGGCAAGCGTCTCTACACTTGGGCGCAGCACGCATCGGCGAGTAACCGAGTAACCAGTAATTGACTTCGTACGAGACCGGGGTCTTGAATGTACGCAGAGCAGGGCCCCCAATGGCGGGAGAAAGAAAAAGAGAGAGTGCAGAGGACGTGATCGAGGAGCGGAATCAAAATTTCTACGAAGCTTTTCGTCGAAGAATTTCGAGCGAATCAAGGGAATCTTGGGGTCTAAATAGTCGGTTGCTAAGAATAAATTCTAAGCAGTGGAATAGTGCCGCGAGGTGGCGCGTGGAATCTGCGATTCGCAGGGGTGGCTACCTTAATGGGTTCTCTTATTACCCCGGCTGTTTTGTGTAATTGTTCTCTTCTTTTCCATTTTCTTTCTTTTCTTTGCGTGGTTCGAGCGTGGAGGAATGTTTCTTTTCGTCGGATTTACTCGTGGGACATGTATGAAAATTTGGTATGGCAGGATGCTAGAGACACTTGCAGCTGAATGGAGATTGATGTGAGCGATAGTACAGGTTAGATTCTCGTTGAAATTTTTTAATTTAAATAACGATTATAGAGTTTGTCAGAGCTTCGTTTAGGCATTTATTTTTACACTTTCGATTTGAATTTTTGTTTATCATACACATTCATTCATCTTGAAAAAATTTAGTCTCGCGATACTGACTTGTACATAGAACGTAAATTAAAAATTTCTGCCAACAAAAGATGCTCAGTCGAAAGTCTCGTAAATTAGTTACAGCCTATCAGTTTAACCAATCTTCCCTTCACAACATCTCGATGATCTCGTTAAACACAGGAAGAATTTAACGAAAGCCGCTACGAAATACCACGAGAATCTCTCAACATTTCGAATTAATAAAATGAAACTCTCACCGAGATCGTTCAGACAATAATTCCTTCAGCTCGAAGCCCCATCGAATCAGATCGAAGCGCGAAGAACCGGAAGCATAGTGTTCCTGATGAATATTTACCAAGCGTTATCCGTGATATCCCGAACTGTGTATCAAAGGCAGTTCTCGGAGGGTAATACGCGCGATCGGCGAATGCGGTGTAGACGAGAATAAAATCTGCGCGCTACTGCGGCACGGACCACGATAAAACCAATAATCCACAGTTTCGCCAAGCCAATACGACTCGACGGATATTGCAGAGCTGCCTAATGTGGAGGGCGAAGCGCGCGCGCGTGCACACGATTGCCTTTACAATAGGAACTGAACGGACTCTCAGATTGTGTTTAACGTGATGCTATTTACGTTTTATTTCGTCAAAGATTTTGCTTTCCTATTAATGCGAATCTGTGCAAGATATGACTGATTTATTGAATTGTTTAAAAAATTTGAAAATAATTTGAGGAAAATATATTTTTGTAATTGGGATTTTATTGAGGAATGTATGGATTCTTTAATTTATTAATTTTCATTTATCTTAGCTTTCTATTGCCATCTATTTATATAATTTAATCGTTTCAATACCATGCAACACGATAATGTAGATTTCATGGTAAAATGTGCCATTGTATTGTATCGCAACGTATTATTGACAGTGCATTGGAATTCTACCCTAACGCCATCTCAGATCTGCCGATGCTTAAAATAATCAGAACGCGATCGTGCCATCTAGTGTTTTCCAGTGTAAATCGAAATAATCGCGATCGCGTCATTTGATAATATTAATAGATTAATATTTTTCGATAAGTGTTTTCGACGTGTACAGGAACTCAAACGATTAACGCGAACAGTTAGTGTGAAATACTCGATTTAGAATTTCATATAGAAAGTGAATATAGACAGCTTATTCGTGCAGTCTTTTGCGGTAACAGGTTCGCCGTAGAGGTTAAAACGATTTGACATGTGGAGAAATGACGATACGAACATGTTTACAATGAACAAGTTTCTTCTGTGCAAAAAATCTTTTCCTTTCTTCTATCGCGATAACATGTTCACATAATGAGTAAAGAATAATGAAGGTGATACATTCGCAAGGGACAGCAATGTATTCGCGAAAAACACGTGCTTGAATATAGTCGAGAAAATGTGTCGATGCATATTCCATGGTTTATAAAGGTCGGCTTTTATAGTATGTTCCATTAGATGTAGAATGGAGGAGAGTATACTTGTAAAAGAGGATAGTGGTATATTTTTATCTTGTCAAGATCGTGGGTAGAATGAAAAGATAACTCGTGCGAAATGAATTGACATTTATTTATAATAAATTTTGTAAAAATAAGGTAAGAGATATACTTGTCCAAGATATTTTTTTTTTTTTTTTAATTTTTTTCGATGTTTTTTCTGTGGATATTTAACTACGTTTCGTTTCAGGTATTCGGACAAAAAATTTAGTTGAATATTAAACCATCTTTTTGGTATCGAGATGAATATAATTTAAGGGAAATTTGATGCCAGTTTTATTGGATTTATTACCGAAAAATTGATAGATGTATGAAAAAGTATAGCATTTTCATGATACGATGAATATCATAAAATAGAGAGAAACACATATTATTAAAAATATTTTGGGAATAACTGCAGTTGGTGGAAATGTATAATTGTAAAAGTTTCATAGTAAAAATTCATTGAACGTTTTACGTAATAGGAAGGGAAAAAATTGACCGTACGTTTGTATACGATTTTTAAGCTTGTTATTTTTAGTTTTTTTTTATTCCGCATTATATAATCGTCGTTATGTGGCAACTATCAGAATTAATTCATTTTCGCTCAAATTTGCGTGCTCTAGTCAATATTATTATTAAAGGAGGAATGTCTATTCAAAACTAATTTATGTAAAAAAATGTAATGTACGGAATTGGTAGCAGTAACAATTTTAATAGTCTATTCTAATGATTATTGTAATTATTATTTATTTTCTTAGAAGAGTTCATTATATTCGTTACATAATCAGTAATAATTATCATTATCATTATCATTATCATATAACCTCCAGTGTTATCTCTTACACATAACTTCAAAAAATAAATGTTGATTGCTAGATTGCAAAACCCATTTATAGGTCAGTGAATACTCACCTAGTTGATACAAAATGGTTTCTGGTACACTAATTCTACACATTAATAAAAAATGTAACAAAATTTCAGAACATTTTGTTAGATCTGAAAATATAAAAGCAAGAGTATTATATATTTCACACAATTATAGATATTGAGCACGCGAATTTCTGTTATTGGCAGCAAGTATTATAATTACAAATCACATCATATAGCATCGTTTGACGAAGCGAACAAATAAAATACGTGAGAATCAAGAGAGATACAGTTATAAAGTTCCACAAAGCTATAATGTGGGCATAAGGTCAGTGTTAATCCTTAATATAAGATGAAAGGAATATCAATTTAACTTTTTTGATATCTCAATACTCTCAATATCTGTTCTCTTTACCAGGAACTTAAACGTGGAGATTTTCGGTGCATCAAAGATGGCGACGGAGCGTAGAAAGTACCCATCATGCCCCTGCGAGATTTCTTTCCAGCTCTGCACGGTACTTCTATCGTAACAAACTGACTGTAACAAAAATATTCATAGATTCTTTCGGTGTTCGATTCAACTGAAATCCTTACACGGAGGTCAGAAATTTGGCGGTGAAATTCGCATTGCAGAGGTCGCGGGATAACTGGACGCTAAACTTTCTTCGTTGCTTCCGTTCGCGGACGGAAGTGTAACTTAATTAATGCGGGCTCGTTATGCGGTGCGAATATACACCGGGCTTTCCAGAATTTCAGATTAAACCTAACTAGAAGCTATACTTTCCTGGGGGAGTTCCAGCTTCTCGTGATAAGCTGTGCTCCTTCAGCGGCTCTAATTAATTGCCGGGTTGCGATATCAAATACTTTGGACGACGAGAAACACGACCTGAGGATCCATGTGTAGATCGATTACTCGGGGTCTGAGACTTGGACGATCTTGTAGGGAGATTGCAAGTGCCTGGATAAAATTAATGGACCTAGAATAATGGTTATTGATACAGGTATTTTATTTATTAATTGATAAGTATTACATTTCTTTTTTATTTTTAGTAAATTGGTTATTCTTTTGCTACACTAAATTATTATTAAGTATTATTAAATTATATTTTTCTAAATTGGCTAGGAAGGATATTATTATGGTAGAGTTATCGTTTTGTTCAGTACCGTATTTAATGTATTAGAGTTTTTATACTAAATTATTATGATGTAGTCTTCATTTTTATTTATACGTCTGCAGTAAATTTGGTTTTAGTAAATTTTGATCTTTAATCAGATTTTTGGCGCTTGTATTTTGAATGTACCTGAAAGAGGTAACAATGTGTTGGTTCACACTGTGTGTCTTTTGTTACAAGAAATGAAATTCAAAGAAAAGGCATAAATTTTAATGGTACAGCATTTCTTCCGTCACTTTGTTGTAAGAGATATCTTTCATAGATTATTGTTGTATTTTGCTTTCTAACTTGTAGTCTGACGTACAATTACTTTAAGTATATTCTCTGTGGCTTTCTAATATTTTCAAATTAGCATTTGTATCAATTCACACCAAAAAGTAATCAGATCTTAACCTTAATAGTGGCAGCAATTAGTCTTAATAGTATTTTGTAGTACCATTGCTCTCAGGTGGCAATTTAGCATTCAAATTATTTCTATCTGAATCTCAACATCCTGCTGTAAAGTAGATGCAAAGATATAGGAATTTGCATGAAACATAGAGTATTCTATTTTCTGTTTTCCACAACCAATTTGCGCAATCAAATGGATAGCTATACTTTAGCCCCTTTTTATACTTTATTTTCGGCAAAGGATTAAATTAAAAAATTAAATTAAATAGACATCTATTTATTGATTATTTATTTGAATAAGAAACAAGAATAAGTTATATAAAATTATCATTGAATTTTCATTCAACTTCACTCTCCAATCACACATAACATTTATTATGGCTTTCCTTAAATTCTTTTGCAGAATGAACAGATAGTTAAAGAGGATTCCAAACTATCAAATAGAATCACATATTTAGTACTGTTTATGAAATCCAAGTTTTCTTCAGAATCTCCCTCTGCTTCTCTAAAAGATCAAACAATGAAAGAAAAGTATTATAACTTAATAATCTACTGAACACTATAATTTAAGGAAAAAAGAAAAAAACTTACAGTAAGTTCAACTAAAAGATAATTAAAAAGGCAATTTTTTAAAGCATTTAGAGAGTCCAAATAAAAATTTCCAGGATATTCTTCAATCACCTTAAAGCAGCACCTAAAAAAACAGTAAATAAGTAGGGAAAAACTGGAATCAATTAGAAACAAAAAGAAGCAAGGGCGAGTTACATAAACTCACCAATCACCGTTCGACTTTGCCTCGCATTCACATATGGCGTTCATTATGGCATTTTAAGACCCCTTTGAAGAAACGAACAGATAGTTAAATAACGTTCCAAGAGTTTGATCGTAACAGCAGGTAATAAAAACTACTACAATTGTGTCTAGCAGCCAGCGGTGTACATAAAAGGTATCCTCCTTCGAGATCTTCGCATTCCTGGCAATACTACGGATTCCAGCTTTTCCGTTAATGAGAATAATTAGCGGCAGGGGTCGTTGTACTTGCGTATACGGCTTAAGGTCGCGCTAAAGTCTCCATTGAATCGAACGTGGGATTCGCCCGGTGCTTCCAGTTTCCGGGATCTTTCAGATTAAACTAACGCAACTGACTGTACGCACGTGTGTATATATATACGTACACGCGTCTACATAGGCCCGCGGATGTGTTGGGCCTGTAGTAACTACGTGTGTCGTTTAATTACTGTCATTTGCTATTTTTCTCCTTTTCCATCGTTCGAATGCTACCCTGTAATTTGCATTAAGAACTAGACGCTTGGCATTTTTCTCGTTTCGCGTCTAATGAGTTTCAAATTATCGCTTCTCATTGCTGACCACTCGTATCCATTAGGCGATCGGTTTTTCGCTTCGAGGTGATCGAAAGTGGCGTTTTCCTGTCGTAACCGTATTTTCATGGTTAATTTCATGCCTTCATCCGATGAAATTGGTGCGCTTTTACGTTCACAGCTTTCTCGCTTCCTCGGGATTGAGTTGTGACAAATTTTGTGAAACCTGAGTCGTAAAGATAAAACCAGATTAAATTTGTTATATAATATAATGTACGAGATACTACTAATCTTGGGAAATTAAATCTATTTTATGAACAAAAGATTAGTATCGGGTGTCAGAAATGTTGTTAAACATAACGTGTTTTTGTACTAACCTAAATTTTTGTTTTTTAGAAAGGAAAATTAGTACCTTGAATTCTGTCGATGGCATATCACTTGCGGTTTATTAGACAGATCATAGTGATCGTGATTATGTCGTTCTGTTGGATTCCGAAAATTTTGATGGGGATTTCATTATTGGTAAAAATTGTAACAAATTTCGTAGCAACGTTTGGTTCTAAAAAGATATAAAAATTATGAAAAAATTGAAAAGTAAGAAAATATTCTCGAGTACAGAAATAGTAAATTAAAACATTACCTAGGCCGCAGTTCACATTTCTTTTTGTTATTCTTCTCAGCGATTCTTCTGTTATTATTCAATTGCATGATATCCACTGCACTGTGGACTTATATTTCCTATTAAATTGTACTATAATTATATTATTCTATTTACTTCTCATTATATAATTTATTATTTACCATTCTTCTGCATAATTCCTCTTGTATTAGCATCCACGAGAATTATCAATTTCCCAGTGGGAAGCGTTTAAATCAAATTATAGTCATTGGTAAAATACATCTTTAAACTTTAAAATGCGCATGCTTAGTGCGTATATTTGGAGGTGTTTAGTAGAGATCCCCCGTGGAATCTGCATAAGTCGGAGAAAATTGATCCGACGAGCTCAACTCGTGCCAACACCAGAGGTCGTTTAATTGGCAGGTCGGCAATTAGGCGATTAATTAAGCGCGGTTAAGGCGTAACAGGAGGAACGAACGGTAGACTCTTCTTGCGTAATAATGCTCGTGGCAGTGAACCTGGAGCCAGAGGCACCTCGCTTCTCACGTCTGCCACGTGAAAAACATTAGCCTGATGCGTCTAACCAGACGATTGTCCCGCACAACCTTATCTTGCACGATGTTTTGTGTCTGTACAATGCCAGAGACTGCAGGCGACCTCTCGTATCGATCGCAGGAAAGACGTAAACAGTGAACTTCTCTTCCTCTCGATCTCGTTTTAATAATCGATAGTCGAGTGGTTCGTTTAGAATTCGATAGGTGTATTTCTAACCTATGTGTAAACGCGAAGATTAGGTGGTAAAGTGAAACATTGTTTAACGGTGATAATGAAAAATGAAGTGTGTACTTTTTATTTGAAAGTGTTATTGAGATGAATAGTAAAAAAAGAATTATGTTTTTTTAAATAGAACTGTAATTCTTGTCTAAGAGATGTGGAATTGAAGAGAATATGACTTCCTTTCTTCTGTTTTGTCCTTCAATGGAAGTACAGTTATAATGAGGAAAGTTTAAAGCAAACGAGAAACGTTGAACACTTAACAACCTGTGAGTTACTAATTTTTTACATAATTATCAAAAGTCTGTTTCTTATAACAGCTAACATTGTCCTCTACTTAGGAATTTTCGAGGTAAATTTTCCAATTGTTTTCGAAGTGGCAAAGAATAAAAGTGGCAAAAATTTGGATACTATTCACTTTTTAAATTACAGTAATTATCAAGGATACAAAAATAACGATATAATAGTAGTGGATAGATTTAGTCCAACAAACAACGAAGAACCAGCAATTGAATAATTTACCTGTTTATCGGATATTCCTCCAATGTCAGACTCTCGTCTCAACCGATAACGACATTTCAGATAAAAACACGCTCCTCGAGGACAAAAACTTGCATACAAATTCACCGATTTACCGACGATCGAACGAGGGGCGATTTAAACCGGTCGATTAATTCCAGTCCCGAGAACGCGTGGAAGGAACAATACTTACGCAAATCCCCAACGGATTCGTTGCTGGAATCTCGTTATTTTCGTGGGGCAGTTTAATTCAATACAGAAATGCGATTCGGATTAGTTTGTCATCCACAAAAGAAAGAGAAAAGAAGGAAAACAAAGTGGATACGCCTACCCAAGCCTCCGCTTTGTTACCGATGGAATTCAGTCTCTTTCGCTCGTTTCTTCGTTTTAGTTAGATTTTCAATGGCATTGTCGTACTTCGTTATCGACTAAGACTTATCTTTCGTGTACATCCGTGATACAATTTCTTCCTTCAACGGGACACCCTGCTCTCGACAGATAATACGTTTTATTCATTAGCCCTAGCCACCCATCGCCATCTCTTTTTCCTTCGTTCAACTATTTATTTTCGTCGTTTCCATTCTCTCATTCCGTTTGCTTCTGTTGTACTCCGCTGCTTCATTCCGCTAGTTACGTCGGAATGGTCGAGTCGACCCGTTCCTCTCTTTATTTTTCGACCAACAAATACCACCGTTTGTCCGCATTTTCCGTCTTTTTCTCTGTTTTCGCTACCAGCACTTCGATGCTCGCGCGCGAATGGAAATCAAGCAGGATTATTCGAATGCTTGTTTACCGATCGAGAAAAAATCGATTCAAGCGCGGTGGCCCATATTCGAACCACTCTTCGAACTCTATTGCTTCTGTTCGCCATTCGTTTGAATATTTACGGGAAGAGGGAGTTGAGATGGTACATGCTCAATGGCCGCCAATGTTTATTTCGTTTTAGCTTCGTTTTCGTTCTGTTTCGACCGTGGAAATTTGTATCAGGGACGGGGGTATCTGTACGTATCGTCGTACCGTTCGCTTTTACATAATTTAGTTATGAGACATTTATTATGTAATTTATCGAGACACGGCTGAGAGAGGCCGATTGCGTAACTTCCTACACGAGGCTTGATTTGCCGCGTGAATTACGCACTGGAGTGCTTCGAGATATTCTAACGCCTCGACTGTGCTCGTGTTGTGTGTACGTTTTACCGTGTTACTTGTACACGGTAATAGATCTTAAGGTATTTGCAAGAATGTGGAAATTATTTTTTAAGTACCGTTCAAGTGTCAGAATGAAAAATGTTCGTACAACGTTATATCTTAATCTTCGTACTATTTTCCATCTTGAAGGCTTTTTTATTCTGTTTATTTTTTTACTTCGTTTTTTCAGTATCAACTGAAGTATCAAGCATTAGGAGCTGTATGCTAATGCATGTTACATATTTTAAAATATTTCCCTACTGCTTATCCCGTCATCCGTTTTTAAGGTTATGGAATACTTATGTTCTTTTTTCATCCAATTTTTTTATTTTCTTAATTCATTATTTTAATTCATTTTTTATTTATTTTTTTATTGTTTCAAAACGTTTTTCTACTTCTTTTTTTTTACTTTTACAGATATCCCAAAGACATTTTGGCTCTGTTTCGTCATTGTTAACATAGTTTTGTCCTTTGACGGAAATAATTGTTACACTCTTGTTGAGAACAACAAGGCGAATGTTGTTCGTTTTGGAATGGAGAATTAGTGGGAGTGTCAGCTACGATACTACATAAATCACGACACGAAAAGTTCGTTAGAAACTCGTAGACGCTATTTGGTTCCTGGTTTTTTCTTTACGGTTCCTATTGCGACCCCAATAGCGCGTTTCGTTTCATAGCCAGTCACCCTTGGCATTGTATTGTCACGGTATCAACTTCCGTTCTTCATCGTCAGTGTTTATTTTTATTGCCATTTTAATCAACGAGTCTTCAACGCTAGTTCTTAATAAATCTCACAAATAACCTCCTTTTTGCCTCATAGTTTTTTAATCACTAAGTCAATGTTTTCCTTAAAATCGTTCTTTATTTTTATGTTGAAAAAATATGCAATGAATTTATTTTTTGGCATTAGGCAAAAAATTGTTGAGAATGTAATGTATATAAGCTCAAAGTATGTTTTTACATATTTTTTCTTCTTTTAATTTCAGATGTTTCACTAGGAAAATTATTGAAAATTACTGATTTATTTTCTTAGAAAAAGGTAGAAGTTGAGGGAAAAATTAGAAATAGAAGAAAATTAGAAAGAGAATTAAAGTGGTAACTATAACAGAATTTACTTTTTTATTACACAATGAAATAGGAAAAAGAGAAACTTTATTAATGCAACTTTTTTTCTTCTTATCTTCTTCAAGCTATATTTACTTTCTTGGGTGAGTTAAGGGCTGAAATTCGCTTAAGAGCGAGTGACTGATATTTTTTCCAAGCGCATCGATGGCAAAGAACGTCACTTACCGCATTTGCAGTTCTCCGAAGATCAACGAGTTCACGTTAATGGAGGAAATGGATGGGGCACCTTGAGCATGGAGACTAAGGGAACTTAAGTTCCCAGGTCCATTATCGTAATTTGTGGGGAACACGACTATACAATTACGATATTAATATTTATTTTCCTATTGTTCGACCGTTCACAATGATTTAAGGTTTTCTACATTGTTTCATTTTACGTTCAAAGTTTCCAGACTTCTATGTTTTATTCACAATTCAATGGCTTTTTTCTCACTTTTTGTAGCTTTAAAGAATGTAAATTAGGAGGAACAGAAGTTTATCACATACGCCCGAATATTTATTTTAATTTCAAATCTACCGGTGTATGTCTTTGTCGTATGCAGAATCTTTAACTGGAGATGACGAGTTAATTCGTCAATGAAAAATGCTTTCCCATGCAAAACGTGGAATTTTAAAAACTACACAGGCAACTAAAAGTTTCATCGTCGTTTATTTTTATAACAAGCTAAATCTCTATGTTTCCTACCATTTAGTATCCGTGTAAGCTGCAAGTTATGATATTTTGCATTTTTCGTCCTCTTTACGTTTTCCATAACACGTGTAGCGGGTATTCTCGATAGATGATCTTCCTGGTTAAAAGCTTAAGAAAGTGGATATAAATTATGAACATACACTAAACGACTCGTATCAAACCTACATGACAAATCATTATCAGTCATTAATTACAAATTCAATAAGAAGTTCGGAAAAATGACAAGGTAATAAACTGTATTTATAGATACATTTTCTTCTCTTTTAACTCAACGTCGATCGTTACAGAAGATCCTCGATGCTGCAGCAACTATTTAGCGATCGCGCGAAAACGATAACGAAGGAGTCGCAAGAAGTGGTAAATGAATTTCTTTCGTAACTATGCGCTCGACGTAATAATCATAATTTTCCTTGTACGAATATAAAACGCGTAAACGTATGTACGTTCGCGCGAGTAACGACTCTTGCTTGTCGCAAATTGCGACCAGAGAAGAGGTTTCACCGTTAACATCGAAAGAGAGAAAAAAAAATATATTTCCATCGACTTTTCCCTTTGTTCTTTCGACGCGTAATGGCACGGAACTAAAGTGGCGAGTACGGGGCATTGGGCGCGTTTACGACGATTTATTCCTTGTGCGCATGGCTGCGTCACGACGTAATTTGTCCCACGCGAGCCCGCGTATAAAAGTCCCTAGACTGGTTCTTTTCCCGTCCACGGTGGCCAGCGTGATTTTGAATAACGCGAAAACTGTCAGTCATGAGTATACATTGTAATTTAACTTTTTGTGTCGTATGATTGGGTGAAAAAAAGAGTGCTAGTTTTTGTATTCACGTGGACATTGGCTGCTAGGAATTGTTCGAAGATGGTAATCATTTGTTTAGATAATAACTATTCCTGTTTTTACTGAACATTTTTGTTCTAATACTCTCAGGATTGAAGATATTTTTGGTTCAAAGTCGAAGCAACTTTTGTGTAACATATGGAAATGAGGATAAAAATGATTTTATGTGATAGAGGACATGTATATATTTCTTTGGTATTAGCAAAGGATTAGCATAATAAGCTATAATGTAACTTTAATGAAGGTATGATATAACTAACCTATAAAAACCATTACGGATATATTTGAAGCGGATATATATAGGGTGAGTCATTTAACTCTGCTACCTGAAATTATAAACTGTTCATTATGTAAAAAAGTTTTTTTGATATCATATCATAATTGATACAGCATTTTTTAATATAATAAACTGTTTATATGTAAATACAAGTAACAATGTCAAATGCTTAAGTCTGTACAAGTGCCTTGGCAGTAAAACGGTTAAATCATTCATTTTAATGTTTTGTTAGTGCAATGATTTCTTTTATAGCAGGCAGATGATAAATAAAACGTTTCTGTGAGATTATTTGAAGCATTAGGACATAGGATTAAAATTGAGCTTAGGATTAAGTTTTTCTATAGGAGCTCCTGAGAATAGTAGGCATATCATTCTTTTTAAATATTTCCTTATTAATGTTGAATATCGATAGTTTTTGAATAAGTATAACAGTAAACTAAAGTTTGTACACCATTTTCATCATTTATATAATAATCTACGCATACTGTTACCTTACATTGGTAACAGTATTACAGTCCATATAACATAACAGTTCAACAACATTAAAGCACGCAAATAGCTCATAAAAGTATACGTAATACGAACCAAATTTGAAACTTCATGGTACATAAATCTTAGAAACCTATTTTGCAAAAATTTTAAGTACATACTCAAGTACTTAAAACGAGCAAACCAGTCGAATCAATGGTTCAACCGAAACTTGTACTTCTCGCTGTTCGTTTCTAATGCAGTCCATTTGCAAACCTACTCTCCAAATATTCAGCAACAAATTTCAATCTACCGATCTTGTTACCAAACTCTTCGTCACCTCGTAGCAATGGTGGCCGATAAAATTTCTCTAGACGTTTACAGCGAAGATATCGTGAGAACGTAATGACTCATAAACGGGCGAGATATCATAACGTCTGGTGTCGGCAACGAAATGAATTTCTATACGATTTCACCGACGCTCGATCGTCGATCGTGCTCGAAGCATTCCCGGCTCTCTCGCGACACGTACACACACAGATCGCGAGACTCGTTCGATCAAGTCCCGATCGATTTCTCATTAATGTGGAAGCGTGATCCCGCAAACGATCACGAGAGTCACGCTTCCACGTGTTCGACGTGTAGGAACTTTCGCGATGCGTTGAAAAATGCGTGTACGCGGAAGCATGGTTATGGAAGCGACAGAAAAATTCGCCTAGGGTTTTTTTGATGGATCGATGCCAGACTCGGGGATGAAATATCGTGGGAAACTAGTTTCTTTTTTTTTTTTTATTTTCTCTATCCATTCGTCTCTGTGCCTCTTTCTCTATCTACCTATGGCGTTTGTTAACGAGGAAACGCTTATGAAATCTCGAGGTGTTCCGCGGGCCACGGCATGCATGCAAAAATATTTCTGCGTATTGTAACGGGAAGAAACAGACATGCAACTAATACCGGCGGTTGGTGGGCAACTTTGAACATGCAAATGTGCATATGGCTGACGTGTAAGGCGTAATTTCTTAATTTATTCATTTTTTTCCTCTTTTCGTTCTTTCTTTATTTTATTTTATTTTATTTTATTTGTTTTCTTCTTCTTTTTAATAGAAAGCAGTCACGGAATTCGCGATGATTGCGATGGGAGTTAAGGATGTTCGGGGAAGATCGAGGGAGTAGAAATTCTAATGGGAAAGTTTGAAGGGCAAAGGAATATCTCAAATGGAATTTTAAAGAATTGAAATGTTAATTATCTGATAGTTATCTGACTAATTAATTTGTTACTGACAACCTGATGGATATCAGCAATTTTTGTTCTTTTATAATTAGTGATATGTGGTATAGTATAGTATAGTATTGTATTGTATGATGTATTATGTATTATATTATATCATATACTGTATTATAGTATAATATAGTATAATTAGTGATATGTGGCATAGTATAGTATAGTATAGTATAGTATAGTATTGAGATATTGCTTTTCCCAAATTTCTCTTCACTATTTTATTGAAAGTTGCTGTTGATCTAGTTTTGTTGTAAACGACGATATCCACCATATTGAAACGCCTATAGTGAATTATTTAGTAGGTACGCAAACCCAATATACTATTGTTTTACTAACATCGGTACGATATCAAGGTATAGTGCAGAAAAATTTTGATTATTATTACAGAAACCGATTAATATCCAAACTGAAATTTATATTTTGGTTTCACACTCTCCTCCAACACTCAGTCATCCATTATTATTTTTCAGGAAAGTATTCGCAACGAGCAGTGATTGAGAAATAATATAAAATTCATATTTTGAGTCCATCTCTTCTCTCCATCACTCTAAAATTTCTCGTGGATCGTCCATATCGATATTTTTGGAAAGAGCGTCCGGAAAAAATGGCGACCTAGAGGCACCTCTCTATCTTACGTAGTTAAAGCGCGGTAAGATTTGAATTCTTATTATACCATTGTCTATTTATGTTCGCAATACTCTAGAAATAAGAAAGTTGTGCATTAACCGTGGAAAGTTAGAATTCTGTGAGTTCGTGAGAGTGAGCAAGAAATAATCACAAACGTGTGATGAACTTAGGCGTGTGTGGCGAGTATTCTTAAGAGCAGGCAGTATCGTGAGAGCGAGGTTTAGAGCGAGACAGGTATCTAGTGACTTTAGAGATAGCTAGTTTTAGCTGGCTACAGATATATACCTAGAGATACGGTTTTGAATTCTATCCAATAATCCAATCGATCAGTTTCCCTTATTCTTGTACCAGTTAGGTTTCCCTGGAGCCTGTTATACGGGGTGAGTCAGTTGATTCCACCAATTGAATTTATTTATGACGCGTTTATTCTATAAAAATATGATTTAAATAATAGTTTGGTATCAGGAGTGATATACTTTGTGATAATTAATTTCTTTTTTTACATTTTGTTCTTCTTATTGATATATAACGGTTACATTGGATTTTTTAAATTAATTAATTAAGTAAACATTTGACTATAATTATAATTGATAGTAATTAATTTTATTCTTTTTATTCAGTGGTCTATATTATTTTGAATCATGTGGTTAAATTTCAAAAAGATTAACATATAACAAATTTTGAATCAGAAGTTTAGAATTTGAGTTCTAGATGGAGATCGAATAAGCCTCGTTGGAAATTTGATTTTTTATAATTTTTTAAGATAATGGAATCGTTGCGTGTCTGTGAAACTATATTCAAATTAACGTCATTAGTACTTTTCTACTTTCTCCTTTAAATGTGGTGTTCTTGTTCGTAATACAGTTTATGTTCAGTAGAATTAACAAGCCATCCCACGAATTATTTATTCATCAATAATTTTCCTTGTAACTTTACGATCGTTTAAACGACCTTAGCTTTCTCTTTTAAAATTGTTATCCACTAACTCACTACCTATATTCACGACGTATCATCTTCCTTAATTATAGGAGAAAAAGGTTTACACCATTATCCTCTGTAACCGTTTCTATTAAGTTAGAGTACATACAATTCCATTTCTTTTAACAAAATTGTAACTTTACCTAGCTCTTTCATTTATCATTTAAAATATTTTGAATATTTAATATATCAATGAATATATTATTTTATATATTTTAATTTATAGTATATATCGAATATATATTAATGCATCTTAAATTTATTTTTTAAAATAACGGTGGCGGCCATCTTTACTTGTCCGACCTTTTGCATACCACTTAACCCCCGAAGAATCCATTAGTCCATATTCTATACCTTCCCTGTCACCCCAAGTGACAAATAATGGAACGGCTTACTTTCATTCGAAATCCTATTTTTCTTGCCATTTGTCGCGGAACACTTTCTGCAATATCTTTCCATTTCCTGCCTTCCTTTTGCCATACCATTTTAATCAAACGTCACAAGATCCGAATTTTCCAAACCAAGAATATCAGGATATCATTTTACGCGGAATATTTCATTTCAAATTATTCTAATTTACAGTAGTGGCACTTTCACGTCCACACTATAATAACCCATGCATTCAACGCCGTTCCTTTACTGCTATCTCTCTCATCCAATCTCCTCAATCTTATCTTATTTCTCTGTCTGCCAAGATTTAAAAAGAGTATCCCCTTAACCGAAGTTCTAAATAGAGAAAGGACACATTACTAGGTGATCTACAACCATATTAAATTTATGGAAAGATTTAGTGCTACAATAACCCGACACCACTTTCAATTTACGAAAGAAATCTACCAGAACATTGAGAACTATCGCATTTAATCTGCGAAAAAGTATATTCTATCATTATTATTTCTTTGATGTATCCATTCTTCGTTCCGATATTCTCTAATTTGCAGTGTTAATCTAAAATAGAAACTCCCATTTCGTTTATTAGAATATTAGTAATATCATAGCATCAATTTTAATATTTCCGCCATTTTTCTTGCCAGAGTAAATAACTGAGCGAAACGAACGCACTCTGGTGGCCGGCGCAACGAGGAAGCGCATGCGCAGCGGAGGCCAGGATGTTCCAGCTAACCTCGCGACGCAGCAAAACGGTGTTTCCACGCCTAGAGATATATCCAGGCGCATTAGTGACATAATTTTCCCGGTGTATTTCTGTAACGTGCCAGAGAAACGAGCAGAAGAGATAGGGGAGGGCAAGTGAGAGTCTGGCGACGCCGGTCGTCTGGGGCTCTCTCGCTTAGGCGAGTTTATCGACATTGCATTTCCGCGTTTTCGTTACACAACACCTGTTCACTGCCCATATAATCTCCTCTCGCAACGATCTCGAAAGTCCGTGATGTCAACCGGGCTAATCATCGTCAGAATCTTCTGCCTTCGTCATCCCTATCATTAGCGAATCATTAGGTCAACATTATCGTGCAGAAGTTCGATATTTTTATCGATCGTTCACTTTTTAGATGGACGCCTTGGGAGTCTGTTTTAGAAGCATTTTATGAGTTAGGTTACGCTATGTATTTCATTTATATTTTTATGAATTGTTAATTTTTTGGGAAATGCTGCAAGACTGTTTTAGAGGAGTGAAATGATTAGGGTTAGTGATCTATTTATAAGTTTCATATTTTAGTAAGTACATTCTTTACTCACTACATTTCCATATTCCGATTTCAGTGCACTTTTGTAACGAGAAGATTCTCGAATTTTTATTCAAAAGCTTTGTTTCGAATAGAAGAAATTGTAGATATCTGTCATTTTTATAATGCAATAATCTCACTTTGTTATTTTCATTATTAGCGAAAATAAGATGAGATAATAGATTGTAAGTTAGCAATCTCTCCGTAGTGGCGCTAGTAGCTGTTTTAGGAACCGTTGAAATCTTTGGAACAGAACAGCTTGGTGATTAGGGTTAAAGGTATTTATATTCTCTACAGATCGCAGATCTCTAATCTTTTTTGAAAATTTTGGATGTATATTGTGGAAGTGTTTGCTGACTAATATTCATCGTATTTTTATCGGTTTTTAATTTTTTTGAGTTTCTTTATTTATTACACAGGGATTAAGAATTATTTTAAAAACGTTTTAGAGTTAAAAGGATTATTAGAATCGATATTTAAAATTATGATACATTTAGGATCTTAATACCCAACTTTATACCCGATCATTTCGAAAAATAAACTCTTGAAGAGTCCGGTATTAATAAATCTTCCATTATTACTACATACCATTCTTCGACAAGTAATTCTCGTCGAAATATATTACTATAATAAAATCAGTATTCAAAGAGTATAATATGTCCATAGAAGATAGCGAAAAGCTCATTATATATTTTTTTCAGGCACTGATTAAACCTGCTGTTAAGTATAGGGTTATGTACATACTTAATATATTGTCCCCTAACAGGGATCGTATTTCTTGTCAATCAATTTTGTGTATCGGAGCAGTGAAGGGTTATACAACACGTTTAGTCACTTATGAATAGAATTTATTTATAATTATCTTATAAATCGATAACACTGTTTAAATTTATAAAAGTCTATTTTCTATTGGGGTTAATTAAACGTATTACCAAATTCTAAGGGTATAAATAGAATGCCAGCACAGCTCAGAATATCTGTCTTTCATTGTGTATCGTGTTCTAGCAGAGTTATATTTTGGTGATTTTTGGAAATAAATATTTTAACCACCGGATTTAACTTCGATTACTTTGTTATAGGTTGCATCAAACTTTATTTCTTTTTATTATAAGGAACGTAATTATTTAATGGGTATATTGTCAGAATTTTATTTGCATTGTTCAGCATTACATTAGTTAACCAAATTCATAAATCAATTTATATGCAGCAACTGTAGATTATTATTTATGTAAAATTATAAATTACTCTTCGTGGGTTCAATTTTAGCAACAGATATTTCCACTTCTGAAAACAAAAACATGGAAAGTATTACTCGTTATATAATTACCATTAATTAGCATTATAGAATTACCATTAATATTCTGTTTTAGAAAAAAAACCTACGTTTGAATAGTTGAAATTGCCACTCGGCAGATGACACCACCAGCGCGGGAGTCTTCCATTCCTTTCACGAGCAAGTTCTCATTGCATTTTCCAAAACCGCCAACCTCGATTCATATCTGCGATATTAACAAAAAAGCCTGACACTTGAAAAGTCGAAATTGCCACCCGGTAAATGGTACCATGCGTGAGACCGCCCGAAGATATTCCTGAAGCGACCATATATCTTTGGAATTGCGTAACGTGCGCCAGCGCCGCGTGGAAAGAGAGAAAAAGGCGGAACGAGAGAAACGACGCGACGCAGAGTATTGGCTGGAGCAACGGAGAAAGACCGAGAGGGAGAGAGAAAGAGAGAGAGAGAGAAAGAGAGAGAAAGTAGGAATTACAACGAGAGAAGAGGAGAAAGAGAATGAGGCTCAGGCCTCGTCGCAGCACGGAGATCACCCGTAGAAAGTGCATTGGGAAAACGAACGAGGCGGACGCATAAACGCGACCATAAATTATTTGTCTCGCGCCCGTGTACGCTTATGGAATGCATCTCGCGTGTCCCTTAGTCTCCACGAAGATTAGCCTCGTCCTTTAACGAACGAAGCTGTTGCACCTTATTAGACCGGGCGAGTTGATTTAATGGGGTTTTAGAATTCGAAAGCTTCGTGGTATAGTTTTGCGATGCTGAAAGCGACCGTCGAGTGGCTAAGTTTCGAGCACAGTGATTTCAACGAGATCCTGGCGAGAGTTGTTTCCGCGTGGGTCCGATAGATGGCACGGAAGTTATGATGCTGTCGGGCGGCGAGGGGGGCGTGATGATTCCAGTTGCGTTTCGACGTCTGTGATTGATTTGTTCGTGGACAAGTCCGCGATCTCGTTTTTTTTAAAATCGCTATTTTCGTTAGACGAAAATGAGAAAAAGCTTTGATTCATGGAATCTATAAGAGAAATATTTAAACAAATTAAATTTTAGGCAAGCTTAACGAAAATTTTATAATACTCGCTTGTGTAATAGAAGATGTAAGGTTATGTTTTCTTCATGTGACTGAATAATCTGGATCACTGCTCCGAGTTCTATTTTAATTAATTTTATACCCATATTATGCATTCTTGCATGGAAATTTAATTATTACTTCGAAAATTTGTCTTCAAATTTTACGAAGATGATAGATAAAAGTAATTTCTGATAAAATGAAATTTTTATTATATTTATTAATTCACATATTGGAATCTATTTATTCACGACCCGTTTTTGGCTTTGATCTATTCTCTCACGTGATGACACTAGATTACGTGGGTAATGAATATCGCACAGCGCTGACGTTGAAAAATTTATTGGTGCAGAGACGAATTATTATACGTTAACGTATCACGTTCGAATAAATATCTTTTTTCGATTTATTGATCAAATATTTTTCCGCTGAGTCTCTTTTATAACAGTCGTTATTTACATTTCATTACTCATTTCCCGGTTTCCGCTGTATCTTTTAATCCAGTTATTTAAAAAGTCGCAAGATTACGTTACCGAATAAAATTTCGAATAATACTTATTTAACATATTCCCGAGAGAGCATAGAAAAATCGGATCACCAAATTTAGTGAGTTGCCGTAATCATTTTCTTTCTGCTTTACATAATACGGCAATTTAAGGATAAGAACTATATTTAACTTTCATTGTGCGAGTGCGTATCACGTAATGAGTGAGGTAATGAACGGAACGCGAACATACCAGTGGAAAAGAATGTCCGATCTTTGGAACGGGAGAACCGAGGCTACTAATCTTTGGCTGTTAGTTAAACACACGCGACTCTTAGCAAGATACGTAAGATTTAGCTGGAACAATCTCATTTTGCTAATGCGATGTTTAACTTATAATTAGTCGCTTGTTAGTACACGGACGCGTGTTGTATAAAAGAAATAACACCACTCATTTCCAGTAATTCCTATATTTAGATAAATAACAGATCAAAGAAGTGTTATCGTTAGAATTTATAATAATTCTAAATTAAATTCGCAATTCATACAGTTCATAATATCTAGGTTATTCTTCGCCGACAGATAAATTTAATTTGATACTCTTCACGAGAATGAAGAGTCCTTTACAATCTAACCTACGTAACAACATTGCGTCATACGACATCGCGCATGCTACACCAGCGCCCTCTCAAAACATACTCTTAACCTACTAAACAAAACGTTCGTCATTCGACAACATATCGATAAAACAGATCACTCGTGATGCCCACTCTCAATAGTGCACGTATTACTTCCTCCAGAAACAGTTTTCAATTATGCTTCTTTAAAACATCTCGATGCTTCCATAAATCAAGCTTCCTCCAAAAATGAACATTTTACGTTCTTCTTCCTCGTAACACGGCGCACCGTACATCGTACAAAAATGTAACCTAAAATGGCAATACGTCAATAAACGAAAGAACGATCGAGGAGATATAAAGAAGACCTTGTTACGGGCGATGATTTCCAAAGAGCAGAACTCGAGAAGCGAGGCCGGCCCTGGAATCGGCTTGGCTCGTCGAAATACCAGCACGTATCGGCACTAGAGGCACACTCGCACACTGCACTTCTGCATGGCGGAGTACGAACGGACGGACACACAGTCGGCTGGAATACGAATGCTGTGACCCGAGCAAATATATGCGATGCGCGCCGCTTCCTTGTAAACAAGGGCTGCTAAATGCCGTGAAGTGGCTCTCCGGCTCTCGGGTCGAGGCCGCGTTCCAAACTTCTCCGTACAAACGTCCTATACCTCCCCGCGAGAACTCCCGGTAGGCGCGCGCGGCAACCGTACGAGTTTACACTATTGTCAGTGCTGCCCCGTAGCCCCCTGCCGGCCGTGCTCGCTAATTTCATTATTCCGGACCGATACTACCGATGCGGTTTCGCGGCGCCGGTTGTTCCCGTGGATCAACCATTTCCTTTGCGCGGGTCGTTACGAAACGCGAGTAAACCATGGTAAACTTCAGGTAAAGGTAATTTAAGGTTAGGTTTTCGCGGGGTTTAGTAACGTGTGGGAGTTATTTCATCGATGAAGGGAAGATCTGGAAACGATGTTTATATATGTTTATAGATGTCGTATGTGACTCTGTTCTTAGGTTATAATGATCTTCGTATTTGAATAATCTTCTTATGGCGAATGCAGTTGTATTGAGAGGTTCTACTGGAATGGTGGTATTATGTTATTTTTAGGTTAATTAATTTATTCTTCATAAACTATTCATTGTTTTTATACGAAGTTACTGTAATTTTAAAGGATCGTTGATAGTTTTAGATGATACTAAAGAATTAACGTGTTATAGGTTATTAAATTCGTGTTGCAATGGGCTATATGTTTATATGCGAAAAGATACTGCCACGTGTGAGATAAATAAGGTCATCTTGGAATGTCAAGGACATCCTTATCTAGAAGCTTTTTCTAGAAGTTTCTTATTAATATAAATTATTAATACAAAGTGTTTTTACGCCGTAAAATCAAAAGTAAGAAAAATTCCTTGTTACAAATTAGGTTAATTTGAATTAAAATCATCTACGCGCGATTTTTGCGAATAATTAATTTTTGTACGTGTTCCAACGCTGAATTCGCTGTTTAACATTAGCATTACGTAAGAGACATTTCGCAGCTCTGAGTGAGGATTACGAAAATCCTGCACAAATGACTTTTTACTGTTAAATCATTATTTGCGACATACTTTCCTTCTTCAAACGCACGTTAATGCGCATCAATAAAATAAACCGTCCCTCGTAAATCCGTATAGTACTCGAATAAACCATAGATTTATAGCAACGAGGAAAACAAAAAACCAAGCAGGACCATTAGGATTCAAATTTACATTAATATTCGAATCATGCTTCCTGCATATAATGCACACTACCCAAGTATTTCCAATTAATTTTCTAAAGTTCACAAATACCGACAATCGCGATACTACATTCACTTCTGTATAAATATAAACTATTCCATATAACCTATAAAATATAATTTAATACAAATAGAATTTACAGCCACCCGACAAAATTGAGTAAAAAAGGAAATAAATTAAATTACATTAGACAAGTAAACAAAATAAAATTAAATTAAATTACACACATTCAAATTTACCTTAAACTTCCTACATACTTACACTAATTCCACCGTAATAATAATCCTCGTACATACTTTCCCAGAAGCCATTCCAACGATGCTAGTATCTACGTATCTAAGACTTTTCCAAGAGAATTTAATTATCTAAACGTCCACGAACCACGCGAAATGCGCAGGAAAAGAATTTCGTTTGAATTCTTATCGCGTGACGGACGAAATATTTGTGGAACGATTATGGTCGTAACCAGTGACACGATTAATTCGACAGGCCTACGTGTGAACGACAGTGCTGGGGAGCTTATCGTTCCTCGCAATCGGCGAAAACAGATAAAACAGTCCAGACAGTGGTCGTCGAGCTTCGGAGGACCGTTTACAGCGTATTATTAACAACTAATTATACTACTCTGAAATTGCGCATATTTTCCCGTCTCCTCGTGCCATGTTCCTTTCGCGGAACAGGATAACGATCGCGGAGAAAAAATTCTATGGTGACGTTTAACGGTTTCGGACGGTGACACGTGGCCTGCTGACAAGATGGTTAGTCCCTGATCGATGGCTAGGGGAATTTTACGTCTCTTTTATGCGTCTTCACTGCTGATAATATTTCTTGCTTGCTTTATCACGTGATTCTAGTATTGTGTTAGACTTATGTAAAGGCAATGACTGTTTCTATAATAAATTCGAAGCTTCTTATCGGGACTTGATAATCGATAGGACATCGATATTGATCGATATAGTGTCTTTTATTAGGTATAACAGGTTGCCATTCTCCAGCTGTTGGTTGAACTTCATGAAGTCACAACAATTTTCATTTTCTTTCATTACGTTAGGGTCGTCTGTATACGTAAGTTAATATAATTAAAATATTAAAATATAGTTTATTTATATGAATTAGGATTACAGGGATCATCTAGTTGGAGATAATTTCTATATTTTGGACTCTTCGTGGAATGACATAAGCGAAAATTGGGTGGCATGACGAGCTGAAATCAAGGGAAATTTAGAGCTACGAGGAATAGTGGAATGTATGGGGAATATAGTATGTAATAGTAGCAGAGTACAGTGGATTTTTATCTAGATAATCTTCCTCGCAACTTCATTACTCTCGGACTATCGTGCAGTATGTAAATCTAGGATGATCAGTCTAGGTATCCTTTTTATCTAGAATGTGGCTTGTACCTGTCTAGATAACCTCCATCTTCAATCCTCGTTATACATATATCCATTTCCTGTAGCCTGTTGGTATTTGTCAGTGACGAATGGATTTAAAAAAGGCGAGTTTGATTCGGCCCTGAAACGAAGAATATTCTCATTACTCGCACTGTGTTCCTGTATCTGTCCACGCTGGATCAAACACCAGGGATATGTTGTTCCTAGCGAACATTTCTTAACGAACCAGTCTGTACGCCACTTAACGCGTTGCGTGTCGTGTAGCGCCGTGTTACATCGACATTACATCGACGTTAGACGAACGCGTGTACTACTCTCGCGATACGTATGAGCTTGCCGTGAAACTGGAATCCCTGTTAACTCGGACTATCCCCAGAAGCGGTTATTACGATAATGCGTCGTTAATGCGACTCCTTTCTCACGGTATCAGTATTAATGTTGCACTACGAGAAGGATGTGTTTAGATTACGTATGCAGAGTACCCTCGGTCATTGGTGTCTACGTGTGTGGTACAAACGATGGGTTGGGAAAATTCGGGAAATTCGGGAAATTCTTTCTTCTTTTCAGTTTCTTCAGAAACGAAGTCTCGTGTGTAAAAATTTCATTTTACGTTTTTTATTTATTTCTTCGTGGAGAATCATCCTCTGATATTTACCTGTTATGAAATACCCTGTATAAGTTATTACGACAATGCGAAACTTGGTTTCACGAGGAAGGAAAGCTTATTCCGAATTTGCTAGAAATTCCTTAATTAGGGCACAGGTATTCTTCGAGTTAAGATAAGTCTTTATAACAAACCAAAATGGAGTAATCTCGAAAGTCTTGCCGGACAAATTTATCAGAGACGGCGGCTGAAAATAAAACTTACAAAGTCCGGAAACTAGGTTAAGCACTTTGATACCAGAATCCATTGTTGAAATAAATTCCAGCAAAAGCGACATGCTTTGAATATCTAATTAACGGATACCCACAGACCTCGCGCATACATGGATAACCTACAAATTTATCACTTAATTTAATAGAAACAAAAAAAATATAAAATAACGTACTTTATGACGGATGAAGAGTAATTCCATTTTCTTCCAACTATTAACCTCTTCTCCCAACCTTTTAACGTGTCTATAGATTTACAGGTATACAGATATATAGATCGGTAACTCTAACTAATTTTTGAAATATATTCGCGCGCGAAATTTAAATTGTGAAATTGTAAACGTGTCAGTTACACGTAAATAACGATCCTAAAATTATTCTTTAACAATTTTAATTCCACCAGTTTAACCAGTAACCATATTACTGCAAATACAATGATCCAAAGTTTAAAAAATAATTATTGCAAAATAAATATCTCCGGAACCAGCGAAAAATTTAGAAGTTCGTGTAAAACGTTATTTCTTACGATATTAAGAGCGCGATTAATTAGCAATTTACGCCATTTTTGTCTGCCACATTGTTTGATAATTCATCGTTATATCCCAAGAATAATGGAAATTTTATCGTGGCCTCCCTGAGCGTGCCTTATAAAAGTGCATGGCACTCAGAGTGTTAACAAAAATATCGTTACATTATCTTGCCACGCGATTAACAATTTTAATTTTCACTTACGAAAATTAATAAACATTATTATCAAACCAATCGACACCCTTGTACTTGGAGTACACCACTTGACATTGTCTCTACCTGACAACGCCACTTGTGATCTAAAGTGCGAAGCCAAAGTAGCCTCGGCCATCTTTGTTCGTTGCACCCTAACCTTACAATCACCCGAAGCGAAAGCGGCCGCTAATCGAAAACGCGGTTCGTGTTAATTGCAACGACTGAAAGTATTGCCCTTATGGCGACAATTGTTTCGAGAGGGTCACGAGACCACGGAATTAATTGTGGATGTGGAATTAATTAGGCAGTGTTCCTCGAGTGTCGGCAGCCTCTCGTTAATCGACGATTTCGCTTAACGAGACCGCGTCGATTTTGTGTATTTTCCCATCCCCCGACCCAATTCTTTCCGCGGTTATCCGAATATAAATCGGGCCGTATGTGTGTCAAGAGATCGATAACGTTAACGGACACGACATACATAATATACGATGATTAATCTCGCGAGAACAACGCCCGATAAACATGGAACGCCACAGACCTCTGTTAGGTGGTGCGCGAACTAATAATAGGGAAAATGGAATTGTTTCATGATAATTGAAGTTGTTAGAGATTGTTATAGCTAATTGCTATCTAGCCTTTTTGGATGAAATGAGATGGTCTTTGGTGTAAATGGATCCTAAGACTAAAAGGAGGCTTTAAGACGAATAGAATACTGATATCGAGTTTATCCTAAGATTATAATGACTTTGAAGCGATAAGGATACTGTGGCCTGTTTAGTTTGATACTGAGTGGAAGATCAAGAGTCTAAGATCAAGAGTAGCTTGGATCAAAGAGTTTCCATATGAATCGCGATGAATCTGAAATCATTGAAGCCATACAAAATTGAATGATGCTATAATCCTGACTCTATATAGATTCCACCATCAGTGACGATAGACTGGGTCTAGCAATTTCCATTTCCAATTTTGCGACACGATTATTAATTTCCAATAGCTAGAAATTATTATATTAAAATTCTTGTAATAATTAAGGTATATTTATCCAATTCTCTTGACATATCTTTCCGATGATTGTTGCAATAATATGTCATTAACCTGATTTATGACGAAGCAGGTGTTTTTACGTTCAGAAAATACTTATATATAACATGACTAGCATACCAAGTATATTATGCAAGCAGGTTTTTGATAGCAGGTCTTTCAAAATTCAAAAAATATTTATATAGCACACGAAAATTTCGATTCAATTTCCTTCCTTCACTGTTCTCAACCTTCGTCTGTCATCGAGTTTGATCTCTCAGGGTCAAGGAAATTGAAATCTTCATTCGTTGAACTTATTTATTCATGTGCTATTCAATTCCTATTAATTCTCATCTTTCCCCATCACGTGACTGTTATCGACGTCATATTTTACATATTTGATAGGTCCATACCGTGTTCTATAAATCTGATGACACTCGCGTGATGTGCCACAGATAGCATCCGTATCACTCGACGCAGGCTTCGCTATTCAATCATCGAATAGATAACCAGGGCTATTTGCTTATTACTAACGAACGTCGCGCTCCAATCGTCGATTTCCATTTAATCACTTTACACATTCCAATTACCGCTTCTCTGCGGATTAAAAGTTCGCTCTCCCGATGGCAGATCATTCTGGGATCCCTGCTGGGCTTCTAGTTTCGTGAGAGAGCAATTTTTCCTTGTCCAGCTGCAAACGAGCAAAGTGTATCGCGATCGTTACTCGGTTTTCTGCAACAGAAACGCGTTATTTTTGCCCACGTGTAATTACACGTACCGTTAAACGTACAAGTGTCGAGTGTCGTGACTGCATTGATCGTAATTACCTGTACCGTTGAATATAAACACGCGATTGAATGAAATCTATCATTGCTTCGCTTCCTTTCACGAGCAACGCCATAACTCACCCGAGTCATTAGGGATCCGAATGTGTCTTAGGCTGCACTTCTTACATCTTCCTTAGCTACGATCAGGATTCTTTGATCGTGGTGTCATCGTTGATCAAGATAATCCACTTCGAAATTGAATCTTCAGTCGGTGTAATTAGGGGTTCAATAATAAGCAGCAGCAAACCTGATCAGAGTCATTAAGAATCTTCACCTGTGAATGAGGATTTTCAGAGTCAAGGATTAGAAGTTTCTCTGATCTTCTCGTTTACTTTCTAAATCGTCTCTTGTATACTTTCCTTATTTTATTATTAGGATGCTATGCTCGTGTGTGTTTTAAAACGCAGAATTCGACTGGATCTTTTAGGTTAGGTTGACTTCGGTTTATACAGGGTGCCCTAGTAATGATGGTACAGCCGAAGTGCAGGGTGATTCTCTGTGGAAAAACGAATCGAAAATAAGGAATAAAATTTTTTGATTCGAAGCTTCGTTTTCGAGAAAATCGAATTTGAATATTCACTGAGTGCGCGTCCACTTAATTTTGGTTAAGGTGGCTGGACTGTTAGTACGCCACCATATTCGCTGGATATTCAAAGTTGATTTTCTTGACAAGGACGCTTCAAACGAAAAAATGTTATTCTTTCTCTTCAATTTGTTTTTTCATCTAGAATCACCCATTTTCCAGTTGTACTACCATTGCTGGGACACCCTTATAACAGGAGTTTAGTGATTGTCCTCGCTAACTAGAATTTCTGGATAATAGGAGTTCGGATAAATGGATTCAATCGATAGGAGTTTAGTTAATCGGGCACTAACTAAAATCTCGTTTCGTTAGATGGAGTTCTCTAAGTACATTTCAATCATGTTAATACCTTCGCTGCGGATTGCATGTAGAGGGTGTTCGAAAATTTACGCAGGATTTGAATTTCGCGCCATTTGTGCGGTGAAGTATTGCCAACGAAAAAAAAAAAAACAGCGTGACAGTTCAGGGTTATTAAAAATGGAGCGCTACACGAAAGAATAACGCGTCGTTATTGTTGGGCAATTTTTTAACAATAATGAAGGTTTGTTTTGTTTCCATCAAAATTATTTATGCCTGAATTTTGGGACATCTTTTACTCTTATAGTAGGTGCACGATAGGTCCTCTCGGTAATTATAGGTTTGAAGACGTTACGCGTTTGTTTGGTTATGCCGCGTAAATGGAATGTGAATTGAAAATGATGAAATTTTGAAAAATGCTCATTTAATTGTGTCATTCGGAAATAGGTGTAATTATAGTTTTATATCGTTGGTAATAAAAATCGTTTGAGCAGTAAATGTGTTAATTTTCTGTAATTGGAATTTTATTTACCTCTGAAGAGGAAAAAATTATAACTGACTATAATTTCTTGTCTTAATTTGAAGACTGGGAAGCGATAAATCATATAAATAAATTGTTCGATAAAATAAATAAGGATATTTATTTATTCACGGGTAATGAAATCCTTTAGTGTACAAAAGAGAGAACGACATATAATCAGCAGTAAAATAGAGAAATATAATGGAGATAAAAAAAGAGGGAAATGATAGATAATATATATTATACTATACTATACTAATAATATATTATTATTACTACATTATACTTCACTAGTAATGCTACAATAAATAGGAACCAAATTATTTAGAAATATAGATATATTTTAAATACAAATATGATATTAAAAATGTAGATATATTTCTTAAAAATAAATATATAATATTGTTATGTAAGTATATATACACATATGTAATAATATAACCAATATAACAGTATATATATATAATAAGAGTTTAGGAGTATGAAACTTCTAATCCACACGATATTACAAGGCATTAATCACCAAAAGTCAATAGACCAGCTACAAACAACCCAGAACCCGAGTCAACCATCCAAGCTTCCCTCTAGACACCCCAAAACAGTCGAACCTCAATTTCCACTGCTACCAACAACAGAGGAACTCTCTCAAAGAGACAGATCACTCTAGGAAATGTGCATCAGCAACCCTTTCTCCAACCCGCAGTAACCTCGACCCGTGAAAGCCTCGAACGTCCACGATCCGTTATTTAAAACAAAAGCACCCAGCTTTCCTCTTCGTTGGGTCGCGGGATCGTCGTGATCGTTTATCGAGCGATCTCTGGCGCGGACAGCATCGACGCTCGCCTCCATTCAGCGCACCTTTCGGCCATCTTATCCGCTTCGAATCCACAATGGGCTCCCATTATTTAATCAGCGAAACGTCTCGTTAGCGATGTGGGTCACACACGAGCACGTTTCCCGGTCTTTCACGGGTAGCAAACGTAAATCTCAACCGGCGGTGGCTGCTCCTCGAGCTACTAGTCCCTCTCCCTCTCTCTCTCTTTCTCCTTTCATCCTTGCCTCGTTTCCGGAACGTCTGCCGTCGTAGCTAGCACGCATCGCTGGCCGCCGACAATGGCCAGCCTCTGATGGCTTTCGTGTACGCGTCGATCTGCGTGAACGATAACGTTTCGCGTCGCGAACACGTTTTTCCGTCGCGATCAGCCGATCCGCTATCGCGATCTCGTATCTTCTATGGAAGTGGACTGTTGGTGAAAATCGCTGAGTATCCATAACCAAGCTCGATGCCGCTTGCTCGAGACCAGTCCTTGAATTTAAACCTCTCCTCGAATTTTTTGAAAGCGCGAAGTAGGGATTCCGGAGATTTTTCAGCAGCACGAGAACCTCTAAAAATAATTTGCTTTAATTATGTAATCAATTATATAAGTTGATAGTAAAAATATGTAGTACATTTTATGTATTTTTTTTTGCCTTCTTTGTTCCAAACTGGTTATTCCTGTTTACATTGAGTGTTTGCGTCGTTGAGAGTTATTTTTATATCCTGGTTTCACTTTATGCAGGAAGCAAATTATTTGTAAATTGATCGATGACGTGGATGATGTAATAAAACTGAAACAGAGTTTTGTAAAATTAATACCAAGTTGTAGCTGGTATTTTAAAAGGTGGAAGTTTATTTACAGCTGAATAGCACAAGGGTGTAATTGTAAAATCGTGTCGTAAAATGAAGGGTAAAAAATAAGCTAAATATATAATGTAAATGTAAGGTACATATGTAAAATAGAGGCCTTAAAACGTAGTTCGACTAAAGGATGTGATAAGCGAGGCAGAATGAAGTGAAAAGTATCAGGTGTGCCAATATAACGTCCATAATATAGAATTCATCAAACATATGGCGTAACAAATTTATGATGTTGATTTTCCTTTCAAGAAACTTGTCAGTATACGCATCTGAAAAAATTTATTCCAATTATATTGTTGCAAAATTTATCAATAACACAGTTAACCATTACGTATAATTCGACAATACAGTATACATAAAATATTTATAAATATAATTATACTTTTCATACCCCCTTAGTTTCTTCTTGCATGAGAAATGTCTCTCGATTTAAAACATCATTCGTCTCTCGATAAAGAAACCATTAAATAGAAAATAAACTTTCCGAATCTCGAATTTGAAATTCGTGCGCCCCCTTGTTTCTCCTAACCTCACAAATTCGTGCGAACGTAATTTCTTACGTACCAGTCGACCGCACGTTACCACACTGATTTCAACACGTTTTGTACGATTCCATTCAATAACGAATCATCAACGACCAACTATGATTTCTAATTACTCGATCAATTCCTCAAACGTACCTGTAATATTCCTGTACCTGCTTTAAAAATATATCCGACTGATCTCTCGAATATTCCCATTCACGTTCGCTTTTCACATGCAGCCTTCCAAACATCGACGTTGCTTGAACTTCATCCTCGGTCCATCCAATATCGCTAATTACCTTACCGTAGAATGACACGACTATCGCATCCCAATTACATTACCGTAGAAAACTTTCTATTGAAGCAACTCATCCCCACTCTTCGTTCATTCGAAGAACTCTTGCCATATAAACGCAACGGACTCTAAATAATCCGTATAAAGAGCGGAAAATCCAACGGCGAGTCTCGAAATTTCTATTCGGCTGTACCTACGGTCAATTCATGTAGTATTTAATGAAATTACCCGACAAAATTAATTCGCGACGAGGATTGGATTACTTCGGCCGAGGGAACGCTAGATGGCGCCACTCGTATCGGGAGGTCCATTAATTACCACGATTCCTAATTAATTACCGTCCTTACGCGATCCGCGTCGGTATCTCGAGCGTGGAGCCTGAATACACGGACGGGTCGGCCCGGTCACCATTTTACCATTTCAAAAACGTTGGTTCGCGAGAAAACGTTTATTAATATTCGTCTGTGTATAAAAGGGAAGCATTTTTGAAATGAGATTCCACCGCATGGCGCATCGCTTTCTCTCTTTCCGTTTACGCCCTTGCTCGTGTTTTCGTATTACGTAATAAAGAATGAGCTGGAAGTAAAAGGGAAAAATGTCGGGTTTTTCCGATCGAAGAGGGACAAGAAGAGCGACGACGTGTCTACGGGGGTGCCTCCAGCTACTGAAACGAGATGGAACTTCTTTTTTTTTATTGGAGGTCACGATAAATTGACGGAGGAAAATATTGGTAACGTTGTTGCTTTTCTTTTTGAAAACAGTGAATATGCATATTATTATACGCCTCCGTATTATCCTTATTATTATTTATTATATATATTATCCAATTTTTATTAATTCTATTTATTCTTATTGTATTACATATATCCCCCGAATAATTAAAACAAGACATTTTCATATATACATAACCTTATCTGAAAAATCTTTTTTATATGTAAAAAGCATAAATTAGTATTTCTATATAATAAACACCCAGAAATAAAAAATTAATAAATTTAAACTATACTGAGAAGAAAAGTTAGTAAATTAATAAAAATAAAAATATATTTTGTTAGAAATCTTAATAAATTTTATAGACAAAGATTTTTGAGGTTATTTAATTCCGTGATTAATATAATTGGATTATATATATCTTAAATAAATGATGGAAGAGTAAATATATTCAGTAACATGAAATATTTTAGGATATGAAAATATTGGATTATGACAAATCGATATTCCAATATTTCATTATATTTCAGTTTGTCCCTTAACGTTTGCTGTCACATTTCTAAACGATTAGCTTTAACTCCACGTTTCGTATCATCTATTGAAACCAAAGGCAGCAAATACGTGACGATCATACTCCCGGTCATCGGCGCTACGTGATCTAGTAAATACAATTTCAACAGGAAGATCGAGCGTTTGCATACAAAGATGAAAGGTAAAATATCTGGCACAGTATTGTATCATATTTAACATAAACAAAATCTTGTTTCCCAATAATAAAATTTATTTAATTTTTACATATAAAATACGTACAATGTATATAATAAATTTCATGAAAGAATATTCTGTCATAAATCTATATTTTTCTCAACAAATTTTTCGTAGCCCAAAAAGGAAGAAAATAGAAAAAAGAAGTGGAGATGAAAAAGGAGAAAAGTAGAAAAAGGACCTCAGCTCGTCCCACTTTCTAGAAACGCTCCGTACAGACCAGTAATTCGCGAAGGAACAAGTAGAGGAAGGCAACGTTTTCAATGTAACTCTTTTTCTCCCCTACAAAGTTAATGGGCGGAGCGGTTCCATGCAAGCAAGGCCTGCTCGCGAAATTCCCCGATAAATACGCAGGAAACGAGCCCGCATAACGATTGAAATCGATAACATCCGACGCGATAATATCGTCGGTATCCCGTGGCAGCGTTTATTCAAACGCGGCCGTGCTTTCGCCGCACGGCTGATTTCGAAACAAAGCCGAAACGGGCACCCGATAGTGTCATCGATTTATCATTGCTTTGATGGATTATGGAATCTACTACCTCGTGATAGCCATCGCTTTCACCGACATTCGTTTTGTTTTACGTTCGAAATGCGTACGAGAATAGAATTTTCAAGATGCCAGGAAAATGCTGTTTAATGGAAACTGACAAATTGCTCTGATCAAAGGAGAAAAAGAAAAATTGAAGAGTCAATAATGAGGTTATGTAATAGAATTTTTTTTGACGGAATTCACTTTTTATACATTATAATATTAAATTATGATAAAATTGTTTAATTGAGTAGGAATAGTGAAGTTATTCTCATTATTTTTGTTTATCGTTAATATAAATTAATATGAGGATATTTGTTGGAGTTTGGTTAAATGATATATGTTAGGTTTATTTAGAAAGACAAACAAAATAATTTGATGCTTATGCCATGTATTTTAAATAAACATAGAGTGAATATAAAGAATGTATTACGTTATGTTAGGTTATAATATTTATGACAGTAAAGACAGAGTGAAAATTCAAGTATTTTTATGAACAACTGCATATAAGTTTACTTACAAATTTGAGTTTAAAATACTTTGTGTGATCAAAGTGCTTTGATCTTTGTACCTTGTAACTTCTGATGTATCATTAGTACCAAAATCACCTGCCTGTAACATGTAGCTAAATATACTAGACGTAGAAGATAGTAATCAAAGTGTTAGGATGAAAATACATGGGTGTATATAATTACGTGTATACCTAAATGGAAGTCGATGTTCATTTCGCCAAAAATAGACTATCTAAAATTCATCACATTGACTGATCTGGTAGGTTTAGTGTTTGCATGGCTTCTTTTTAACAGTTTCATTAAACATAATGAAAACATAACCTGAAACGTAAAATAACGAGTAATAGATCGACTACCTTCAGAATTTTTCCACATTCAATATTTGCGAAATTCTCAGTGTCTCTACTATACTATTCGAAACTATTTTCATCAAATCACAAAATAAAACTTTAGCAACTTTCGATCCATATTTCCAAGGATTTAAACAGTAAAGTTTTATACAGTTTTAATACGAATTGGAAGTTGTGAGTGACGTAATAAATAGACGGCGCGAAACGTTCATATATGTAACTATACTAATATCGTATTGTTGTTATCGACGTTCGGTAAAAGCGTTTCCGTGTTTTCGGTCTGTAATATTCAAGGCGAAATATACACGAATATACGATGGTGATCGATGAAAATTGTGTTCCAGGTCGAACGGATAAATTCCATTTAAAGCAAAGTTTTAGTTAAGTGAACTTAGTGAAACGAACCTATTACTCGATGACCATTCGTTTTACCAATATTAAACGAAATTATGTATTTAAACGTCGATACTTAAGGGTTGCTAAGTTCTACATTTCCCATAAAACTGTTACGCGAACTTCTTCAAACTTTAATTACCTGTTAATACCATCGATTAATTACATTTGCAAGATCTCTTACGCCAAGTCATTTAACCGTGCTTTATTTATCGTTTCGTCTATATCGTACTATAGTATCTATACTCCACAGTTGTCTCGTTCAGTATATACAAGTGGAATATTATCGGTTCGAATCTCTGAACGTCGAATCGTTTCTCTACCGATGAAACGGTTGCTGAATGCGTTTCTGACGGAAGTACGCAGTATTGGAGATTCTACGGTTATTATACTTAATAAGAAGGAAACAGATACGCGTCGAGTATTAAGTTAAAACATGGAAGTATCAGATGAAATGGGTTCTAGAGAAATCTCGTGGAATGTTGCGACGGGTATGAGCCATAGGCGTAATTAAGATGTCCGCGACGTTCTGAAAATATGTACCATGAAAGGCTAAATTTTTTATCTGGAAAGTATCTATCATTTTAATACTTGGTCATTTTTTTTATTCTCTCTAGCAGAGAATTTTTCTTATTCCAATTATTGGTCTGTATCACGTAAACACCAATTTATCGGAAACTTATTTTCCTGTTATTTATTTTCGTTTATAACGAAACGATAAAACAAGGTGGTCCTGTATGTATATACAGGTTTGTAGCGTTTTACGAGCTACGCGAGGATATAACGGAGCCAATCTTTATGAAATTGTATTCCTTTTGTTTCGAAGATGTAAATTGGTTTTTTGCTCCTGTTCGTTACTCGCAATTTCCTTTGCGTGCGTTTAATACAATCAACGTTATATTATCGAAACGGAGAAACGTAATTTAACTCGAGCAAAATTAAAATTTAATTTCCTAACTACTTTCTATTTGATTTTTAAAACACCGTGAATATGGGAATATTTGAATTACGTTTTCTTATAAAATTCCGCATATTTTCAGATTCACGTTGTGGTAAAAATAAAAGTGGAGATTCACGCCTGAAAACTTTTTTTTACCTGATTAAACTAACCTAATCCTTCGGCCACTGAGTTTAGTGTAATGGCGGTAGTTTTAACCCCATACAACCAATGCAATAAGCCGTGTAAAAGCAATCAGTCCAGTGTTAAAATATTTTATTTTCCTCTCATGTAGCATATAAATATACGTTATTAAGGAATGTGCAATTATGAAGTTTCTCCTAAAAAAAATATTTTAATCGGGTAATTAATATTCAGTGCTATTAAACTTTTATTCGTGTTAACCAGGGGAAAGTACACGCTCTGTGTGTAGAGAAACATACCATGGCAGTATTCTTCCATTAGCCTGGTCATGGCGAAAGGATGATTTCCAAAGAAACAAAACAACCTAGAATAAAAAACGCAATATTATAAATGGCATCTTTAAAGAGATATAAACTGAGTTTCCTATTTGTATGTAACATAACCTTACCCGAACTCGCAACTAAACCTAAACACAAACTCGAATACAAATCCAAACATAAAACCTAAACCCAAATCTAACCCATACCCCGTTCAACGAGAACTGGCAAGAAACATAAACAGCGATCAGGACAGGGCCGTAACGTAATATAGTTCCCTACGCAATAGGGATGCGTATACGTATAACCTAGTCCAATCCAAACTAAACCCAAATATACATTTATATTTGAACTCGGACCTAAGAAAATTAAGTTTCTATTTCCAATATGCCTTCACCGTCAAAATGATAAATACCTTCTCGAGGCGCTGTAATCAGCGATGATTACCGACACAGGAAATTCTTGTTGGGATAGCACTGCGATCAGCTCAATGGCAGAATCATGTCCTCGTGTTCGGCACGCGGACCTGTGACCGCCTGGAGTGTAATTAAACGCGGCGCCGGCAAATTGCATTCGTTGTGCGCTGTGACGTTGAAGGCCTTTGGCCCGTTTGTATTCGACAACGTGCCCTATCTCCGGTCTGCGTGCGCCAGACCTGTTCGCAAGCCGCGAGAGATCAATGTCGAGGACAATACATGAGTGGGAGAAAGAAAAAGAATGAGAGTTTAAGAGAAATGGGTGGATGAGAAGGCAAGAAAACAAAGAGGGAGAAACGTTATAGGTGGAGGACGGAAAACAGATGGAGAAAATAAATGTTGAGAAAGTGGATAAACAAATAAAATATTTAAAAGAGGAAATGAACTGCCATGGTGGATAGAAAAAGAAACAGGAATAGGTAAGAGAGGAATAGAGAGCTGAATTGAAAGGTATTTATGAGAAATAAGGAATCTAGTAGGGAAAAAGAAAAAAGAAGGAAGAAGTTGAAATATAAACGGAGAGGAAATGGATAAAATAAAGAGAAGCTAGAAGAGAGTGTGGTTAATGGTAGTTAAGAGTAAATGAGGGATTAAAAAGGGAGAAAGAAGGAGGGAGGGGGGATCGTGGTCGATATGAAAAGGAGGATGAGAACAGGATTTATTAATGCATGAAAAGGATGGCGAGATAAAAACGGGAACGCAAGAAGTGCCTGGAGTAAATGAGAAGTTAGAAAAATTAAGAACAAAAAAGTATAAAAGAAAATGAAGTTCAAACATGGAATGGACGAAAAAGGTACAGAACATAACCTTTAAAATAATCATTATTCTATGAAGTATAACAATTTTCAAACAGTCTCTGTAATATCACACAATTACTCTATACTATAATCACAAATATAATATAACAATGAACACTTTCATATATAGTTTAAAATATCCCCAAACTTCTAAGACAGCATTAGAGGGAAAAAAAGGAGAAAAGAAACCACACAGAAAAATATTGCACAAAGGAAAAGCAAGGTAAAGCGAACGATGAAACAAACAAGAGGGCAGGAAAGTGCCCACATAAACGGAAGTACGTATAAAAGTATAAAAGGGGTGAAAAGTCTGGGCGAATCAGCAGGACAGAATGAAAGTAAAACAGTACGACACAAATAAGAATGGAAACGATCGTAAAGGAAAGCGTCCAAACGGGAGGGGTGGTGAAAGAAAGAAAGGGAAAGTCAAGGAGTGCGAGCAAATGAAAAACGGCGAGGGTACGCCGAGGAAAGGGGCACGAAGGTATGAAAATAAAGAGACAAACAGAGAAAAGGACAAACAGGCTCATATGAAAGCCGCCGCGAGCGTAACACATAAACAAACAACACGTCTATCTTCATACCTCGAATATGCATAAACGCACAAAGAAGCTTGTATGCAAAAGTTTATTTAGAGTTCCGGCCAGCGCTGCTGTGATCCTCTACTATTTGCACGATCGAAGAACGAAATCGTATTCCGCTTGTACTCTCCGTACAATTTCAACGTTTCAACGTCTTTGTGTATCATAACAAAGTAAATAGTTATAATTTATTAGCACCGTAATCGTGTTTTATATTCTATTTATTCGGCAAGCAGAGGAGAATGAATCTAAGTCTGTACATTCTTTGCCTGATGGGATGACCAGGAAGTATTCTGCAACCTGCATAAATTATATTTTTTATATAATTAACAATATTAGGAAATCATAGTTTTGAAATATTTACCTTCATTCAATGTACTCTTCCTTTACTTTGAGATGCAGCTTATTTTTATTAGAATAATATACCTGTATTGTTGATGCAGTCATGAAATTGTATAAGGTTGCTTAATATTATTTTAATTCTCTCATTATTTCTTAAGAAATATTTAATCCAGTAATTACCATAAAATATATTATTCATTTCAAAATGGTTAATGCTTTGGTTAGGTTCCTACTACAATACTTTCAGAAATGTTATTAATTTTCTAGGATCTCATTTCATATTTTCTGCCACTGTCTTTCCATAAAGCTGATTCCTCTTTTTGTATTTATTTTCTTTTAAATGATCCTATGTTATTTTAGACCTCTGTCTGTTTTCGAAAATATGTGAACCTGAAAAGGCCATAAGTAAACATTGTGGAAAGAAAATATTTAAACATTTAGTTTTATATAGTAGAATATAAAAACATTCCTTAAAAATATATATAAAATATCGATACTCTTTGTAAGACTTTTGCACAGGACCGTAACTCGAGCGCCTTTGAACATTTCCCGAACGTTCCCTGGCATTCACATTTACGTAATAATATCGAAATGGAACGGAAGAAAGCGGGCGTGATAATTGGAACATTTATGCGAGAATACACTTTTGCTATCGGTAACAATGGAAAAGGACGAATGCGAATTTCACGTCGCGAAAAGAATTTCATTTTCGTGATCTTAAAGCGCAAATAAAAAAGAAAAAAATGGTAGCTCGTTAACGTGACTCGTTAACCGTAAAGCGATTGCTACTCTTCGTTTAATAGCTCGATGCGCTATTTTAAAGATTCGCTGAAGTCACCAGGGACGAGGCAGTGAATGAGAAACGGAACATGCATAATCGAGATTTCTTTCGCGATAGCGAAAAAATATAGAACGTACATAGAGCAAAGAAAAGAAAACAAACTTGAAACTTGGATTCCTAAATTTATATTTTCACAATCACCAACTATAATGTAAATATAACGATTAAGATAATGCACTGATTTTTTGAAGGGTACGAAATTCGTTGGATGTTTCGTTAACCGTCCCGTATTAAAACGTTGTCGAATGTAAACTAACCTCGAACTAAAATTCTTACGATCCACGGCCCTTGTAAGGTTTCCTTTATTTATGTTTCTGGTAGAGGGGGATGACACGTTGTCGTCTGTCGACTGTGATGCCGATGCGTATTCGGTATTGCGATGTTGCCAAAGTTGATTCATCTAGAAATTATCTAGATATCTAGATTTATAATTGAAAGAAAGACGTAAAACCCTTTGCATCTTTAAAAACCATACTTTTACTCCAATTAAGTAAAAGAGAAAAAAAATATCAAGAACAAGCAACAAGTAAGATACGAAACGATCGACCAAACGCTCGTTTAAACATAACACGTTAAGGTGCCATGGTAATTCATTGGTTACGTTGCGAAGAACCATCTGTAGGAGTCTGTGAGAAGCATCGCGGCTCGTGAGCAAATACGACGCAGTAGAAAAACCAAAACGCTGAGACCCTACGGGAAAAAGAAATTTTCTGGAACGTCTGGCTCGCGGAAACGTTTGTTTTTATCGTCCAACGGCCAATCGCGTATCGACCTCGTGGTGGCCGACAATAAAATGCTTAAGTGCGGGGAAACGCGTCGAATAAGTCCTAGGGACTTGCTTCTATCCAGACGAAATAAAACGAGGAGCGAGAGGGAGAATATTTACGCGCGTGTATACATAAAGATTCCCTTCCGAATGCACTGGCGGAGTTTCATTTCTCCTCACTTCCGTCTGTAACTCGCAAGTCCTATTTTCCTCCTTCTTTCTCCCTCGAGGAATATGATTACTACGATTATTGATTACGTCCTCTCTCACTGTATTGTATCGTTTGTGTATTTGTGAAGAATTAATATACTATACGAAAGGTGAAATTGTAGGGAGTGATGGGAGTTGTCAATGGGACAGTGATACGTGGAATCGAGTTATTTATATTGAAAAATATTGATTGAAGAGAATGATGGAATCAGATCAAAGGTTTAATGATTGACAGGTGAATTTATTGCATGATATATTGGATCCCTGGTTTAATTTATTGCATCGACTTACTGTCATTTGTAAAGTGTCCTATAACACGTTTTACAGCCAGATCGAACAACCAGTTTGCATTTTATCTTAGAAATATTTTAGAGACATTTGGAAATAATGTATAATATAACTTCAGGTATGGTAATAAATATATATGAAAATATCCAAAATAAGACTAAAAATAATGATGTCAGAAATTTCTGAAACATTTTACATATTTAATTTCAAAATTCCGTTAAATATTCTTTTTAAATATTCTTTCAGATGTAATATACGAGTGTTTACACGTGTATACGAAGATTCCTTTCCAGATGTACCGACGAAATTTCATTTCGTTTCACTTCCGCTAGCTCTCCAGCATTTCGGGAAGGGACGACCAAAGAGCTCGAACTTCTGCGAGAAATCTCGACATCTCTTGTGTGCACCGCGCCCCGCGCTTTCAAATATCGAGCGACTTTCACTTCTCGTTGCGTAATCGCGTCACGAGAATTCTACGATAATTAAGACGGCGCGCGCCAAACGCGTTATGATATCATTTGCACAGGACGGCGTTCATTCTTCAAAGGTGCCCGAGACATTTAATTAAATGTACAGTCCTATTGATCATGGTTGAACATGGGTTTCGTTAATTTTATTGAATCTAATTAGATTAATTTATTTACTGATTTATTTTCCTATTATATTTTAAATATTAAATTCTATATTCTGTTAAAATAGTGTTTTACAATTTTTTAATATTGTTTATAAATTGAAAATTTATATCATTTGTGTAGAAGAAATTTATATTTGTGGGGTAAAGTACAGAAATTGCATAATCAAATTTTTTATTTTGAAATACGAGTAGGTGCGATTTTCTTTTTCTTTTTTTCCCAAGCTAGGATTCCACTAAGAAGTAATGGAAATAGGTTTACGTAAAGAAGTTTAGAAACGAGATGGAGAAAATTTCAAAATTAGGTTCACATGTAAAAAATTGGAGGGTTTAGGATTAGTGATATTTAGTGTATACTGTTCACAATTTTTTTTATTGTTGACTGCATGCTGTTGAATTGTAATTCCATAATAATAATCATGCAGAAATAATTCAGAAGATAGTATCTTGATAAAAATGTAAAAATGCGATGAATTTTATTTAGAAGAAATTGATTGCTTTCATAAATTAATAGCGCTCTATATTTAAATCATTGGAGATTTTGAATACATGTATAGTTAATTGAGAGAAAAGTACAGCATGTCCATAGATGTCTTACTTCATTATTATTTTAATTATTAATATTTCATTTTTCATGTTACTCGTTCTTGCTAATTATTCTCAATGACTAATTAGTTCATACGTTTTACACAAATTTCTTGTCAATTAAATTTACAAATGACCAATTTGTTAAAATTTTGATATAGCACTTGGAAATACATTTCAATCAAATATAATGTGCATTTCCGTTTCATAATTATATAAATTCAATCACTCGATATATCGATGCAGCAAAATAATATTGGCTACTACATCCAACACTATATAGAATCTAAATCCAAAATATAAATACAATATTCAAAAAATATTCTTTCAAAACTAACTAGTCGCGTTTATTAAACTATAATAATGAAAAATATAACATTTTACTAAATATTTTTAAATATGTTGTAACATTAACATTAAGTAGGAAATTATTATAATTCTCTAGTATGATAATATCGTGTTTTAATCATAATCCCCTTTAATACAAAATCAATTCTAATTTAAATTTGGTTTCTCATTTATCTGTATAATAACCGTTACGAAATTTACATAACCACACCCTACCTTACATTCCCTGCAATGATCTTTCACTTTCCCATAAAAATTTTCCGCTGTAAAAAATGACGAAATGAACATCAAAAAGTAACCCTATACTTGTATCATTTCTCTCAAATATATTCGATTCGAAAACATTTCGCTGAAAGCGAGGGTCAACCCATTTCGAAACTCAAAACTTGTCGTTCACACGGCAAGAATTACTGGCGTGTGCAGTCGTTGAAAGCGGGTTTCCGCGCCAGGAAGCAGCTGGTGCTTGCAAGAATACAGCAGTTTCCGGCGCTGGTAAACAAGCGAACGAATCGCTGGTACCACAGGTTAGGACGGCGGACCAACGAATCGATGTGTGTAGTTCTCGTGCACCGGCCATTCGACTCGACATCGAATATGCATTAAAACGAACCAACTCAGAGCGTACCAACGAAGTTGAACGTTTGAAAACCCGGCACGGAGTTCGATTAATAATTTCCTAGTTTTATTTCCTATTTGATCGAGTCGAGGCTTCTATTGACAACCAACCCCTTCGTTTACAAATGATCATATGATATTTTGATTATTCAATCGTTAATTACGCGGGCTGCAATCGTTCTTCAGTCACGAAGCACATAGAACGTAGAGTTACAAGTTCGATGACTGTGATTCGTGGTCTAGTGACTTTTTTTTTAACAGTTTGTTGGAAGGTTAAAAATTTATATTATTATAGACGTACAGAAATTGTTTTAAAACTAGGAAAAAAGTTAAGATGAAATTATTTTATAATAAATACATGATATTTTTGTCCTTTGCTATGTGTAAAATTGTAAATGAAGTTTATTTATTATAGAAATATATCCAGGGTAATTTAATGTACATTTTAGAGAACACCGATTTTATAGATCATATATGTAAATCTATTTATACACACACGATGCTTTCTGCACATAAATATCCCCACGTGTTATCGGAAGCACACCGAACCGGACATCGTTCTAGTCCAAAATTATGTGCCTTTGTCAAACGTTCTATGGCTCGCGTTGCACGTGAAAACGCAATCTAAATACGTCCATTAGATATTGGAACACGTACGCTGAAATAGGTTTCTAATTGTAATTGCTCACTGATTGCCACTACAAATTTAGAATTTATTGAACTATTTTCCAAATATAGCATTTTCAAATTTCCTGTAACGCGAGCAATTTTTTTTTTCATTACAATTATTCTGTTCAATTATAAAAATCGAAGCGAAGTCGAATTTCGAAATTCGACGAATCTCGAGGATAATTTCGGAACACACCTCGGGCGAAATTTACCCCCGAGATATTCCACTCACGTAATCTCCATGATACACGTAATACGTAATTGTATAATGGCGAACGAGTTTAGAGGCTGGCTCGTGAAAGTGCAATCATATCGGGCCGATCGGAATTTCGCGTATTAAAGTTACGTTTCTGCATCTAATTCGCCGTAATATTATGTAATGAATTAGAATGTAACGAGGCGTTGATCTGCAGCCAGGAAATCCTGTCTGCCTTTCTTGCTACCCACACCCACCGTCAATCAAGCCGCCTGTTTCTATTTTCCATGATTTGGCTTTCGATAGAATACTGATTGTTTATGCGTCATTCTCACGTAACGTGGAAATTTCTCCGAACTTTCTTCCGATTATTTTTTCAAAGTTGAAGCCAACAGAAAAGTCTAATGCAGCCTTGTTATGTTGTTTGGTTAGGAAGTAATTGCAGTGAGAACATATTATTCGATGTACAGTCACTTACAAAGGAATTCCAATACTTCCATTACTAAATTTTAACAAGCCAAATGTACACGCTGGACTTGAAATTTTTTAAAATAATATTGGGTCTGATATAACTTATAAGTGTCATTTAAAACATTTTCAGTGCAACAGAATCGTTTAGGAGGGTCGATAAAAGTATCGGAGTATCGCAAAAATTAAAAATAGTAAGTAGAAATTAATAGCAAAAACGGGCCAACACGAATAATTACACGTTCAAATATTTTTGTAAATTCCAGTACAACGTGTGTATTTCATTCGTAACAAATTCGAAACAACGATTTAATACATTTCTGTGATGTATGATGTAAATTAATGACAGAAAAAAATGTTATTTATAAATTGGAAATTGACCTTCAAGTATTATGTAAGTATTCATTTGTACAGAAACTGTATCACAATAGTGTTTGATCTTTCTTAAAGTCATATAACTTTTGTAGCTTATGTTAGTAATTAGTTATAGAAATGGTGATGCTTGAAGTAAGCAGAGGTACACTTTGTATTTACAGTCGAATAGTTTAAAGAGGTCTGATCACTTTCTGTAGTTTGCATAGTGACATAAAAACAATTGTAACTTGAAAACTGGGTCAAATTCAAGGACTAACTTTTGTAAGAACTTCTGTGTGCGGTGTTTATCACAAAAGTTATGCCCATAGTTTATAAATCATGGTATATAATCACTTAGAAATATGTAACTGTTATTCAGGACTGGAATATCCCTATTGTAATGCATTACCATATCAATATCAACTTAGATTTCAATATTCAATTACTTATTTATAATCACTACTATTAATATCACATTAGCATATTCTCTAAAAAGAAATAATGGGAAATTTTTCAGTAGCAAAGATTTAAGAATAATTTTTATTTTAAATAATTTAATAATTGCAGGGAAAATAGAGGACACCAGTTAAATACACAATGGAAATATTATCACATGTTTGGATTACTTCACTAAAATTACAAAGACTATGTTGCCTTTACTATAATCGTCTTCTTCAAATATCACTTCTATATTAAAGGAATTACATTAAGATTTAACTAAAAAATTCATGAATACAATCACTCCAAGTATCTCTTATCGAATGTAAACGAGCATCCCACGTTTAATTTCCTGTTGCACGATGGATCTTTTCATATATTTTACAAAAGAAATCCTCCCCGATCGCTCAATAACTCAATCCCTAATAACCTCCAACTAAACGTGAATAAGAGCGGCACGCAATATTCGTTCCCGGAAGTACGCGAACTAACATACGATGAACTAGACTCGTTCAAAAAGACTCCAGCTTGCTGGTTATATGTACCACGTCGACCTACTTCGAGGATACAAACCGGAGATCATGAACGGAACAAGGGAGAAACGGAACGCGGATGAAGGCGTGGAAGGAGCGAGAACAGAGGGAGCTTACTTTGCTGGCTGGCTTCCGAGCAAGCTTTTGAACACGACCGCTCAAAGCGCTCTTGAATATATGCAAGTGCTCTCGCAAAATTTATGTATCATACCCTCGACGAAGGAAAACTTCTCGGCCCGATGTTTGCCGAACGTATGTGCCGGCGAAAATAATATTTCGCCCGAACGATCGACGACGAAAATCATTGGACGACACGCGCGCCCTCGCGAATTGCGAAACACTTCGACTTGAAGCGTTTCTGTTTGTTCTCGTCGCGGAATAAAATGTCGTGAGAAAATATGTCTAGAGTCTAGACGATCAATATGTGGAACAAGTGATCAAACTTTAAAGTGGTTTGGTACTATTTTCATATTTTACATTTATATCTGTGCTGTCGTGATTGTACTGTAACAATAATAATAGAACTTTGGAAATAACCTTTTAAGGTTAGGTGTTTAAAAGTATGCATATTAGTTTGGACGAAAATAAAAAGTGTGATGAAAGATAGAATAAATTTTGTTATGTTTCAGTTGGTTTCGACTGAGATCAGATAAATGCTCTGATATTCTTCGATTAATTTGATCGAAAGGTGAACTATTTGCATTCCGATGTTTACATGTAGCGATAAAATACATGCAACAAAGGCAGTGTAAGTGCAATTAGAACTTTTACGATTTTAGAAATTATTACTGTATATAAATTAAAGAAATAGTGCATTTAAATGTTGTTCATAAAATAGAAATTCGAATTAGACATAATTTAATCCAATCGTCAATTACATGAAGCAACAAATATTAATTGTTTGTTGTTTACCAAACTTGCTAGTGTAAAATATGTAATATGATAAATATATCAAGTGCCAATTATTCTGAGACCAAGGTTATAGATTATTTTATTAATAGCGTCAAATAAGTTAATAAAGTTAATAAACTTAGGAAAGAAAAATCGCAGTGTAAGAAAGTACTTTAAAAACATTTCTAGATACTAATAGAGGTCAAATATTCCTATTTTTTAAATTCTTTGTAATATTTTTATTTCTTTAAAGGAAATAATAAATTATAAATCACTAAAATTATACTTTATGACGATTATCGTCACCTAATCTAAACCCCGAACTTTTTTTTTATTTTTAGATTTATAATGCAAGAAAAGGAAATATTCATTTATATTCTTCATAGAACATGTTCAAAGGAATTTTTTACGAAAAATTCCAATCGGATTATTTCGACTACTTTAAGAAAACACATTAATTAAAGCTGATAGATGCTGAAACGTCGACATCTGGTGAGCCGTACCATCAATTTCCAACACGCACGAACTAAGTGACAGACAAATTTGTCTTATTGTATCCTTCTGTGTCTTATCTTCGCACGATCTTCGGTTATTGCAAGTGAAACGCTACACTGCAATCTGAGGAGCTCGAGATGAGAGATTACATCGATGCTTGATGAACGTTGAGCGTTATTTCAAAGATTATTCACTATAAAATAAACGATAAATTTCTCCAAACACGAACCCAGCAGGTAAACAGCAGAAGAAATCACAACAGAGCTCGTCCCCGTTGCACTGATGGAAGTTTTTGCCATGAGAAGAACGGAAACGGAATAACGGAGCCTTGTGTTTTCTGTTTTTCAACGGTTGACGTTGGAAACATCACGGCGCGACAACAGATTCACGTGTAATGTGAGATGGCAAACAATTTGCCATAATCGACGACTAAGTTGTTCGGTTTGCGATTGGTAATTCATTGTTTATTCACTTCACTAAATTATTTAACCACAAAGTGTTCAGTACAGAATAAAAGAACAGGACTGAATAATTAGTAGCGCTGAATTGTTTGAAATTGACTAAAAATGGTATTTTTTTTTTTTTTTAATAATATCGTATAAATATTTGATTTCAATATATATCTCACCATAAAAATTAAATTACAGGTGTTAATGAATATTCTTCGTTAATCAGAAATGTCCAATATTTTGCCTCTTGCAAATGGATATATATTACCATATAAAGATTATTTCCACGATTTGGCTGTCATGCAAAGGAAGATTCAATTGGCTTGGTCATCATTTAACTAGGTATTCCATTATTCACATAATACAAAGGGACAGGAATAATAAATACCATGTGAGAAGAGAGGTACACGTCTGAAAATAACATCTCAATTATTGTGAAACATTCACTGCTTTTAGTACGAGTCACGAGCACTGCAATAAAGAATGCAAAAGGAGCAATTGCGTTAAGACGATCATGGTAACAAAAACATACAAGCACGCAGCTGTAGTGGACTAAAAAGACAAAACCTTGCAAAAAAGAGCCTGTTATGTTGGTAGTTTTATAAACTATAAATAACGTTTCTTTGCGCTGAAACAACTATCCGAACATCCTGTCTTCTACTATTTCATATAATCGACATTTTACTGTACCGTAGATAGTTGCATGCAACACAACGAAATTCCACGCTTCATCTACACAGAATGCCATAAAATTCCAAACAAAGTGCGGACACTCTTATGGTATTGCATAACGATCGTCTCTCCTGCAAATCAAGAGATATCGAAGATAAGTTTCTTCCACGAAGCGGCTGCAATCGATACATCTGGTCCTGACGACGAACCGCGCAACGTCTTATCTGCGCTCCTCGTTTTCTTGTCGACTTTCACGCGTATGGAAGGGAAGGGGTGATGGTCGTGGCCGGTATCGCGACCGTAAATCTTTTATAGTTGGCTGTATATTCCGTTCGTAATCATACAGTGCTTAGCATTTCACTCACCACAGGCCACGGTGTTATTCCGCGGAACAGAGGCACAATTTCTATTTCTGCTTATAAATTCTACTCGGCCGAACAAACTTTCTCCTCGCGGGAGTACCTCGAATTGATGGACGTTCTGTACGTGGCCGCGAACACCAGGGATATTTCACTGGGTAAAGCAGGGTGAGGACCCATTGGGATGAGGTGGCAATCCGCGAGAAACCTTGGCCGAAAAACTCATTAGGAACAGTTGTATAAACTGTTGAGAAAAATTGTTCGATTTCGATCTTTGTATAGAAGGTGTAAAGGATATTGATTTTATATCGACTTTGGACAAACAGCTTAGAGAGAACATCTGCGAATGTAATTAGTTTGTATTTTAAGAAATTGGTTTAGGTTAATTTAGTCGAATAGAGTAATTCATTTTCTTAACATTGGATTATAATTTAGTTTTTTTAAATTGTTGATATTAGTGCCTTTTGATAAATAAGTGCTCAAAGATAGTTTTTGAAGTCTGTAACTTTGGTCTTCTTATGACAATGTTGAGTAACATTTCAATTATATCAGTTATAATTTAGGCTTGAAATTTAGTCAAAATTTAGCAATATTAGTTTCAGACTAGCAATTATTATTGAAATTACTATTTGATACTTTGAATTAAATTTTTAGGCTTACAAAAATGCTGTTTATGTACATATCTCAACGCTTTCATTTGTCCATACCTCTGTATATAAATCAGACAAAGTCAAACAAAAATCTTCCTAGTTTCTAGAAAACAAGACCAATTCAAGTAAATCCTTTCATTCTAAAATATGCAGCGAGAATAATTACAAAAAATCAAAGGAATATAAAGCAGCATAGAATGCATGCAATCGAGGCGAACACTGGCGTCGTGTCGTACCTAATTTGCATACATGAAACGCTCTCTGCGATGAATCTGGTTATTCCAAGACGGAAACGAGCGCATTGGCAAAAAGTTTGGAACGCGGGAAAATTTATTCGTGCACGACCGTTTAAGGCGTCGTTAATACGGTACGCCTTAACGAATTCCCATGAAGAAGCGCCGAAAAACTTCGGTTCACCGTGGAGCAGTTGCTGTGTACGTCATTACGTGCGCGGCGTGGCGCACTCACTTCCGCCTTCGTCCCTGGAAATTACAGACCGTCCGGGCCGCGATAAATTACAATGTATCGGCGTGTGAACGTGCGAGTCCTGCGCGTTGTTCGATCGTTTAAGAATACACCCCTGATTAGCGGGATTGGTCGACTATTTCAGTCTTCAGCACAAGTTAATTAGTTTTATCAACTTTGTATTAACTGAATTTTCTTTGGTCACGGGAAAAGAAAAGTTATAATCGATTACGGTTTCTTGATTTAATTCAGAATTGAGGAACTAATAATTGGTATAAATATTTTGGTTGACATTTTGATTAACTTGAAAGAAAACTAATTTATACCAGTTTAAAATTAAATTATATTTTTATAAAATATAAATTTATTTTATAATCCTGTGATATCAACTGATTTCTCAAAATGCATAGCAAGATGCAATAATACATAAAAATACAAATACATGGTTCTACAATTTCTCGGTTATATGATGTTATAGGGAATTAATATTCCGTAATATATTTACGAATGGTTACAGTTTCTTCTTTTGAAATCCAAAAATTCCAAAAAATATAGATCTAAGATATATATCACTATTGAGTCACATAATTTATCGAGGATAAAAATAAATATTTAGCTCTTCCGTTGTTTAATTCTCCCGCCATTTGACAAAGCGAAAAGCGCTTATAGTTCTTTAGCTTCGGTTTCATTGTACGTATATATAGTTCGACGAAGTCTCACGAGAGTTGCCGAATACGCGCGAAGTATCCTATAGAAGTTCGTCGCCCAGTGAATATGTGTATGTTCCGGCGAAACATTAGTACGTCACGTGGTGGAGTCAAAATGCGTAGTTCAAGAATCCTTGTCTCAGAAATTTTGCGGAAGTTATGTTTCGAGTCGTGCACGTGGTGTTTCTCAGTGATCTCAAGGAAGAAGAAACGTTATTACGTTATGTTCGTCGAAGAAGTAACGTAATGTGGTAACAGACGAAAACGCGTTTGAGAGCTAGCCGTGATTGCCGTCGCGGGAGACAAGGACGAGTACCGTTCGATCGTACACGCGTTACGGGCGTCATAAAATCGCATCGGTGGCCGTATAGTTGCCGGATCAGGCCCCGTTTCCAGACGCTACAATCAACTACACTCTCCTCCCCCGGTTTCAGTCTTGCTGTTCCATTTTGCTCACCGCAGCTCGCCTATCCTTCCCATCGTCGCTGCTTCTCGTCGCCATCTTTCTTCCATCGGTGTCTCCGTCTCTTTCTAACTCCTGCCCACGTAACGACGTCTTCTGGCAGGGGTTTCACGAGAGTCCAACGGTATATATAATGTTGTGGACTACTCCTATACGGTTCCCTGTGCTCTCCCTTTGCGGACGGCCCCGTTTCGCCTTTTTCTTCTTCCTTTTTCTTTTCGTCCCTCTCGCCCCGCTCTTCATCGCTGCTCTTCTCCCTGGCCGTGGTGTTCTGTAACGGTGACGCAGGCTTTCCGTTACACGAACCACCGTGTGGCTGTGCCTCATGCCAGCAGGAGCAGCCTTTTCCCTTCCTCGGTGGCGTTCCCGGTCGTCGTTGCATTATGGATGCAACGGGTCGGCCATGGACGAATGGAGGAAGCCGCCGTGGTCGAACGTGTCTCTCTCACCACCATCATGGAACCACGACCTCCCTTCTTCCTATCCTTCCACCGTTCTCCCGTTCTTTTCCTTCTTTACTCCATACTTTCTTCTATCTCTTTCTCTGTCTGTCTCACTTTCGCTGCTTCTCCCTTACGCGCTGTTTCCCTTCGTCTGTCTCTATCCTATCGACGATCGTCGTTCATCGTATTTGGCTAGAACCGTCGCACTTTTTCGCAGTTTTTTCTTCCGAGTCTGGCTACGCGTGACCGTTTCCATCGAGAAGCGATGCCGTTACGTCCACGCACTCTATCCTCGTTTTTTGGTCGTTAGAAAGAAGGAAGGCTCCAGTGAGCCGTGATCTCGTTCGTTGCGCTCAAATCGGAGATGTTCGCGTGGAAACCCGACGTTAGGAAGTATGTTTACGAGCGGTGGGGTGATTCGTTGGGGAATGTGGTGAACCGATGATTGGAGACGGGTGTTTCTTTCTGTATCGCGTTATGTTTTCAAGATGGAATAGAACGAGACTGTGAAATGGAGAAGGTAAAATGATTTTGCCCAGTTTGAAAGCAATTGTAATGTCAAGATACGAAGTTAATGCGACAAGATTTACCGCGTTCCGTTCGACCACTTACAGTCTGTGTCGTTAAACGTTAACGTTGAACTCGCCTTAATGCTATTTTGAATAATGGGTAAGCAATGGCTACATACTGTTTACGTTTAATTTATAGTATTGTACGACACATGCCGTAACGTGTTTTTCTACTTCATTTATGGATTATAATGTAAATGACGTTAGAAAATATTTTTCGTGTAATAAAATTTTTGATTTTAGAAATATTTAAAACAATTTTTAATTTTCATTATATCTAGGGAAATTGCATGCATCGACTGGTTATTTTTTTAGGGGAATGTCTCAGAAGTAATCGCGAGGTTGGTCTAGTGTTATAGTTATTTTTCTGAAAAATGAAATATCGCGTGACTAAATGTTACTCTGTCAGTTTTTTTTTATTAATGAATTCATAAGTTCGAAGCAATTATAATCTTTTTTTTATTGGAGCGTTCAAATTACAAAATCTTGCAAAGTATTACCGTAAATCTTTCAGAACTACGTGTGTTTTCATATGGGTTCCTTGTTTCCACGAAGGAATAGAGATAGCTTCAATGTTTACCAAGTTGTGTGGATGGCGATCACGTTACATAACCTAGCTGTCTGTTTTGTTTTCCAGAACAACACTACGCGGCTGCCGATTCGAACAGTTCGACGCCCGCGAAGAGCTTCGTGGCCTGTAGAGTTTGCGGTGACAAAGCGAGTGGTTACCATTACGGTGTAACGAGCTGCGAGGGTTGCAAAGTGAGTATGTCAATCTATGCCATTTAAATCGTTTTTTGATCTTCTTAAAAATTTGGGAATTCGAAAATTTGGAAATTTGGAGGCTTTAGAATTACAAAATTTGAAAACTGGAATTTAGAGATTCCAATTCTTTGAGATTTAACAATTGAGAAATATAAAAGTCAAGAAGTTTGGAAATTGAGAAATATAAAAATTTGTCAATTCTATCAAATTTCGATATTAATCTCGAATTCCCTAAATAAATTAATAAAAATATTTGTATAGTCAATTATACTATAGACTAAATTAAAATTCCGTTTTGCAAATATTATAATTGTGAATATAATTCCATGGTATTGAAAATATATTAAAAAATTGATCAAACGAACATAACTATCCTATGACGACCATACGTGCCGCGTCAGAGCTGATGAGACACGTGAAATGCTTTCCAAAGAACTACAGAACTTTCTACACCGAGAAACGTAATTATATACCGTAAACTTTTCTTCATCTCGAAGTACAATTCGTGTGAGATCCTCTTCGGACGCATCGCTTCCTGCGAGAAAGTTACCACCGCTATAAATACAATTTTTCTTCTCATCGAGCTCGTGCAATACTGGTACCGACTACTTTCATCTCTTTCACCCTCCCGACTCCCTATCTCTCCCTCTCTCTCCGACTTCCGCTGTCTCTGCTAAACTTTCCTCTCCCAATTTCCTTTCTTTCGCATTTCTTTCTTATTTTGTCCTCTTATTTTTACTGCTTTCGATATCAGCGTACCCCTTTTCTTTCAATTTTCGATTCCCTCGATAGTTTTATACCTCCTACTATGCCTCGCACGCAAGGAGTCCCCCTGTTTCGTCACAGGGGCAAGTATTCCACTCGCTCCGTGGTCCCCACTTTTCTATGATACTACCAGGACCACTATCAGCGGACTCCTTGTCTGCGACGCACAGTACGCGAGTGCGCGAAGAGACCAGGGCCGGCTTCACAGTTTTTGTTACCCGCTGACTTTCAAATCTCCATTTTTATTCGTCATTCTTCGTCCCTTTTCCTCTATTTTCTTATATTCTATTTCTTCTATCTTTCTCAACATTTTGCCTCTGGTCGATCAGTTCGCTTTCACAATCAATCCCTTCACACGATTTTCTTATTTCCCACCTTCCATATCGCAGCCTTTCACCGTTTCCTTTTATATCTTCTATCTTTTCCAGTTTCTGGGTGCACTTTTTACCACATTTTCATCATCTTCCTTTTCCTTCTTGTTTGCCCTTTGCTTCTCATCTGTATACGTCCAATCCATTTTCTCTCTTTCGCTTTCTCTCACCTTTCTCTTATCGTTTCTTCCTCCCTCTCTCCCTCTTTCGCTGATTTGCTCTTTTTTCCTCGTGGATCCTGTGCTTCGGGGAAGGAGTAACCATCTCATTGCGATCGACTTTCTTATGGACCAAGGGGGCAATAAATCGACGAGAAAGAGGCGAATTTATAGCCAGCGCGATACGACGCCTATGATCGCACGTATTTTATTAGACCTCGTCGGGGTGCGTCTACCCCGACAAAAAGCATCCCCGTTGAACGTGGATTCGAAGATTCGGAACGGTCGATATCTTCGCGTTTTTCCTTTTTTCCTCCTTTTTTCCCGACCATCGGCTTTTGCACTCGCCACTTAGCAGTTTTATCGCGCTTTTATTCACCTACTCTTATTCGAGTTACGTGTACACGAGGTTTGTATGCAGGTTTATGAGTCGTATAGGTGAATATTGGAGTTTTATATTCGATGGGGGCTAGTTGGAAATTTTAATAGGAAATGTAGAAACAGATTTGAGAAATTTTTATTTCGGAATTATTTTCGTCAGTGATTGCTATGAATTCGTGTTTGCTATTATAGGAATAAATTGGTTTTGATATTTATTTTAAAGATTTGGGTTTGTTAGATGTTTTAAAGAATTGATTTTTAACCCTATGCACTCGACGATTTTTTGGTTAGAGAAGAGTAGAAATTTAGAAATTAAAAATCGTATAATAATTAACACGTGGAATTATTTAATGTCAATACCTCTCACACTATTACCTTATTTCGAATTTAATATGCTAATTAATATCGATCTTCAGAATTTTATTAAATGCTGAGCGAAGGTCGCCTCTCGAGTGTAAAGGGTTAACTTCATGTACTCAACGACCATAAATATCGCGGAATGTTGATTATTCAACAGAGAAACGAAGTATTATAGTCGTTATTAGAAAAATGTTAAATTAGAAAATCCTGTAATCCGTGAAACATCCCAAGGTGTACGAATTAAACGGAAAGCAATAAAATATTATTGCTTGCAAGAATAAAAGACAGGCATGACAATGCAATGGGAAAAACCTGTAATAAACTCGAGTACTAAAGACTAGAGATAATGAACTGCGCTATTCTTATTTTTCTTTCCTTTCGCAAATTGTGAATGCTAAAAATAATTGCGATATTTCGAACAGTAGTATATGTGTACGTGCATTATACACATGTGCAAATCTCTTGAGATTCCGCGTTTAATTGCCTCTGGAAGCTGCTTGCGCTATAAGAATTCTGCCATTTCCTTAGATTACGTATTTTAATTAAATAACCTAATTTATTTTTGAACTAATTGACAGGATTAAAATAACTGGCAGCTCGAAATTAATTCGCGGAAACAAAATAATAAGAAAATATTTTATATTTGTTTATGACAACAGGATAATAACAATTATCGTCGTTTCGTTTCATGACAGAGCAATATGATAGTAAAGAATGCTCTATGTTCACCCACGAACATGAAGTAATGAAAGTAAATTTTGGCATCTATTCAGAAAAGTATAATTTTACCAAGTAATTTTTAAATACAAAATAATAAGAAAGATCCTTAGATCTATTCAACAAAGAGGATATAATAACAAGCATTCTTACATTTATCCAGAAAAATAAAATAATAGTGTGCATCCTTATATGCATCCACAAAAACAAAGTAATAGCAAGCATCCTTATATCCATTCACAAAAACAAAATAATAGCAATCATCCTTATAACCATCCCAAAAACGAAGTAATAATAATTATCTCTATACTCATTATCAAAAGAACTGGAAGAGGAAATAATAACAAGCAGGCTTATAACTATGAACAAAAACAAAATTTTAATAGTGGAGAGTAATATACAAATACGAACTCTTAACAGTAGAGAGTAATATAAAGAAACAAAATCTTTACAGTATAGTATAGTATACAAAAACAAAATTTTAACAGTTCAGGATAATATACAAAACCAGAATTTAAATAATAGAGAACAATACACAGAAATAAAATTTCAACACTAGAGTATAATATAGAAAAAGATTCTGAGCAGTGGAGAATAACATAGAAAACATTATGCAGTAAATAATCCAAATATACTATATCTTCCTATATCCTCTAGAAAATTTATCAAAATCGTATCAAAAGCATACCCTGCAATCTCAACGGACGAATAAACTCTTTTATTCTTCAATAAATCAATTCTTCCCGCAAAGTCCCTAGTAAAAACGAAAACCGAAAAAGAAAGTGATCGAAAATGCCTCTCATCGACAATCAGTGAAGAGCAGACATTACGCCCCATCGGGCGACTTCCGGCAAGGAGGATCCCTGGAAAACCGTGATCCATCGAGCAGCGTCGGTATATCACGGCATCGTTAAAAGCATCATCTTCCACGAGCCGTAAATTGATCATTGTCTGGGTCTGTTATTAATCACTCGCGTCGTACATCTTGACCAACGTTTGGGATGTAATTAACGTTGCCGGTGACACGGTGCGCGGGTAGGGTACGAATAAAACGTAACTCTCGGGTTCAGATTCAGACTAATGCTACCTTATTTTTGGTGGATTCGGATATTTATAACAGAGTTTTGACCGGTGGAGTGGTTCTTGGTACTGATGTCTCATGGGGGTGGCTATCTTGTAATGTCAAAGTTTAGGTGATTCACTAGGGTTGTATCAAAGGTCTGGGACTATTGGTCAGTTATCTTGTAGTGCGGCATGATGTGTCATAGATGTTTGAGGACCCTGTGTGTTTGTTGGCCTTGTAGATTAGGCTACGTCACACTGGCATCAGCCTTCCCAGCTAATAGATGGAAATGCGAATTGCCCCGGCAACGTTGGTTTGCGAAAGAAGCCGATGATCACGGACTCATCGGCCTCTATGGATCGTTAACGTCGGCCAAGGCGTGGCGATAATATTTCATTACGTTCGCGACTGCACAATTGACGATACGCGTTTTCCGCGACAAGCTTGCTCATTCGATACGTTTTTCCTCTTTTTCCCAGTTTCTCTTTCTTTACGAGTCACGTGTGTCACACCGTGTTCCGTATTTTCGAAATGGAAAACAAAGGTGACCCTTGAATTGCGAACAGGTATGACAATAGGAAGCACTTTCGTGCTATTACCACGACGTTGTCATCGTAAAGATAAATGCTCGTATTTCTTTTATGTTCCTGTATCCTTGTTAGCAGCGTGCTTGGAAGAGCCTCCTGTATGTAAAATCCATTGTACGCGAGTGTTTGAGTTAGTTGCTTCGATGGACGAGTCGTGATAACTTTGAGGAATATTTGTTTGATTTTTTTTTTAATGTGGAAACTGTTTGGATATTCGTAGCCTTTTTCTGAAAACTGGTTCAGGTTAAATATGGTAGTTTAATTGGATTGATAATCCGCTGATAATAGAGGAGCTCTAGACGGCGTTTAAGTGATAATCAGTGTCAATGTCACTGGGTTGTTCAATAATTTCAAGGTTCTTCCACACTTCCTGAGTAAGTAAGGCTTTAGTTTCATTATTTTAGCTTTTATCGAGAACACAAGTACTTTGTGATATTGTAATACTTGGAGTTCCAAGTTCACAAGCTGTGCTTTATTTAGTTGAATATAATTTTCTTTGAGCAACTTGTTATTGATACTCTGATTAATTAATCCTAATAATTTTCTTCCTTTCACCAAAAGAACGAAAAGAAAGTAGGATTTCTGCTAAGCTGCTTTTCTGTAAAAACAAACAGAAATTAATTTTCTTTATTTATTATTCTCAAAAAGAGTCTCAAAGAATTAGGAGATACGTATCTATAATTTCTTTGCATTGAAAGAAACAAAATTTATGTACGTTTTCTAAGCATGTTATCACTTTGTAACATGATTTTTTCATGTGAATTTTATCATAAATACACATCTTACCGGTTCAAAGAATTATAACGAGAATTATGATACTTATCTTCTACAATGTTCAAGATGTAAAGACCATTTTCATTGAGCTAATGCTTACACGTTCAAAAAAATATCTATCAGCTCCGAGAGGTTCTCTTTAATGGTAAGTCACAGAGGAATGTAGAAAGACGAGAGATTCCATCTCGTGTAACGTGAGCAACTATGTAATTTCATTCTGAGCACAAATTGTCTTGAAAAATTGAATTCCTGCCTTGTGTTTAACGGCGGAAGCACGAGCAATCGGACCAACTATAGTTACTCCTTGTATCGCTATCGTATCGTCGTTACCTTGTTTATTGCTTCTCTCATCTCTGCCATCGTTTCTCAATTCCTTTTCCTGCAAACACGCAACCGTTCAGACCAATAAATTACGTTTAATCATTCTCCTAAGAAATCCCTTACCAGAAACAAAGTAAGAGTACCACTAAGGTACTGCCAATTATGCTAACAGTAGGTAGCAGTCATGTCGTCATCGTATCATTAATAAACGTCATCTGCCTTTCATTCTTCCTACGTGATTTCCCAGACAGTGAGCTGTTTTATTTATAACTTTATCAGGTTTGGTATTTTGTACCATATTAGTTTATCAAATCTTCCTGAACAATACCTGGAAGCAATGAAAACAGAAAATAAAAAGTTCCGTAATTTTGTGGTAGTGAAAATAGAAAATTAAATAAAAAATATATTACACTTACTTTATTTGTAAAATAGTTTAATAGGGATTTATTCATTTACCTGTATCACTTATGTTTTTAGTGGATTGTATACTTTAGTGGAAAGCTTGTTGAAATACTCCATTATCACGTAATATGCTGTCATGTATCGATTCCTGTATTTTTAGCAACCACCATTTACGATTATATAATTATATACCACGCTATCATTTCTTTTTTAAATAATTTACGATGCTAAACAGTGTTACCTTTATTATAGTGCAACATGGCGTACAGTATAATTAGAAGAAATTAAAATTTTTTCCTTGTTAAGATATAAATTGTCACACAATTTTATATTTCTCTGCGCCATTTTATTTTTCTTCCAAAAATCTAAGCACTGAAACATAATTCGTTATATACATTCATATTAAAAATAGCATTATGCGAGGTATTTTTTAATTACCTATTATAACTTATTATCTTCTTACTAACCTTCAAACATATGATTTTTCCACGTATGTATTGTATCACAGTCAGTCACAATCGTAAAAAAGTAACTCCAAAAATCTCCCTTACTTTCTTCTATTTAAATAGTAATAAAAGAAAAGAATACTTTAAATTTCTTATCTTGTTCGTTTCCATAACGTTCCGAGTATGGAAGAAGGCAGCAGCTGCAAAGAACGTCGAAACATTGAGGTTATACCGCGCGAAGTTACTTTATTTGTAAACACAGACGCGGCATAGCTTCGCTTACGCCGAGACTTTATAACCCTAGGTTAGGAATGTATTCGAACGCATTACGCGGCAAGCGTTTGCTACATTAGGAAACATAGGTGTTACTAGATGGCATCACCGTACACTTACCGACCAATCTATACCCACTCGTTATAACCTCGAAAGACATTTCTTTCTGTTCCTGGCCAACGAGATAAATAACACTACGATCGGCTCTCGTCGATAGTTTCAATTTCCAGCGATATTGAACGGGACGAAAATTCCTGCGAACGTTCGTCGATGAATCTCTCCGGCGCGAGGCAAAGGAGGCGGGGCAGAAAGTAGCGATCCGACGAAATCGTTGGTTCGTTTCGTATTTCCCGACGGAGCGCATCTCCCCGTGAGGAAGTGCACTCGAGGGGCTCGCGCGATGTGTACGTGCCTTAATCTTACCGCGAGATGCACATCCGCCAGTGCTCCACCGCTCAGATTGAAACACGGAAGCCCTAAGGCCACGGTTAACGGTGAATTGGTACATTCTCGCGCTCCCGACCACATATACGTGTGTGTGCGACCGCACACGTATATCCCCATCTATAAGTATTATTAGGACGTCCATTGATCTCCTACGAGACGTGAAAATTTATACAAATTACTGTGGTCGATTAATTCGTTAAAATTTCGTATTCTGGATAACAATTTTTAGCATTCACAGAGAAATTTGTAGAAAATAATTATTCGTATATGAAAGAATTGTGATGGATTATAAATATAGGGGCCTTTGATAGATTTATTCGTGATTTGAATTTAATTTGTTAAATTGCTTATAGTATCCATGCAGGCGAATAATATTAATTTTAATAGAGACTGATAATGTGGACGTCAGAATTTATTAATATAGCGATTGATTGATACCGTGGATATAAACGAAGAGAACATTGAATTGTTTTATATGTACTTTCACATGAAATAATAATTCTTCGTAGATTTTAATAAGCTCCATTTTTAATATCTATTATAATTCTTGTGAATCAGGGTATACGTCGTGGGAGCGTGCAGACGCGTTTCCAATACCGCGAAATTAATTTCCTGACCGGAAAACGAATACACGTCCGTTTCTTCGCGCGTCTCCTGCTTTTTTACCGTTTTTATCACGTGATCCGTAACGCTTTCGCGATTCTCGGGAATATACACCGTGAACTCAAGGGTCAAATTGATGTTTTTTTGATTGATGAGGAAATTAAAACGAGATATTTTATTCGAGCAAGAATTAAAGTAAAATAAAATGAGGTATTTAGATGACAAATTTTTGAAAATATTTCATTTTTTTCTACTTCGCTATACTTATTTTACTTCAAAAATAAAAGTCAAGAAATTTTTTCTCATCGTTTATTTATTTATGGTATTTTTAAATTACCTTTGCTTCTGTATTTATTTACATTTGCGGGATTACATTTGCATTACGTTTGCAGGGTTAATACGAAGCAACTGCGAGTAAACAAAAATATTCAGAGACAGATAGATGTCCACAATACCATTAAAACATAAACTCAAGCTTGAATCGTCAGAGCTAATTCAAAATCAAAATTCGTCGACCATTTAACCGTGATCAACGTATAAATCGGAACAGCTGAACAAAATCAAAAGGTTACAAACGTGTATTTTCCACGAATACTGTTGAAAACCAAAATTGGACTTGACAAAAATTCCATGCTGTATTATGTGCCATATTTTCACGGAATTAATTTCCATTTCCATTTTTCCGTTGGACAATTTCCAACAGATCCGATAGTAATTCTATTAACACAATCTCTCCCTCTCTCTCTCTCTCAATGCAAAAAAAAAAAAAAAAAAAAAAAAAAAAAAAAAAAAAGAAAGGGAAAAAATGGCGACTCGTCGGGCCGTGTAATGACCGTTACTACTGCGCGCCATCTATTCCCATCGACCTAATAACGTTCCCCGCGGATCGTCATATCGAAACATAACCGTGTCACACGCTACGATTGATCGTCATAAACGATATACATTTTACGCAGACGGCGGCTATAATAAAAGCATTTCACGCGAGGGTAGGCGCGCAATTAACACTGAATTCCCGTTTTGATCAATATCCGCCGATACTTCCAATGGGACGAAACATCGGGTAAATATGAATTTTTCGTGGCTTTTAATAAAGCTCGATCGCAAAGCGAATTAATCGCAAGCTTGGACCAGCCATTGTTGTAATAATTCAGCTGTACCCCGTAGTAATACCGTTATAAATGCGTAACGAAAATTAATTAATCAGATATCCGGGACGCTTTGAATTCGCGTGTAACGCCGCGTTTCCAATTTCCAGCCCCGCCCCACGCCAAGGGTAAACGCGTTCCACGGGCTTTAAACGGTTCTCCGCGTCTTGTCTGATTAAGCGTAAGCCTTTCCACTGGCCACAGGCGCCGGCCTCTTTTAAGCCTGATTTATCGCGCATCGTTCTACTGGCTGGCTTGTTCTGTCGAAATTCCCTGCAGGATTAATTGATATGCTGATTCCTGGATGATACGGTATCGACGTGTTTTGATATGTTCATTATTTTATTCGCGTTTTTTTACGCGCATATAGGCTGGACGAAATAAATTCATCGAATGGTAATTAATTTATTTTATTAATTTAATGCAAACTCTTTGTACTCGAGTTTTTCAAGATTATTACAGGGACTAATAAATATTCTGTTAACACGTGCAATGTTTCTCTGTACCATCTATGTTTTTCGAGATATTTATATGATAACAGATAAACTGGGGACACTGTATACAGGGTGTCGCTTAAATTACAACCAGGAAGTGGGTGATTCTACGTGAAAAGACAAGACGTATTTAGTTATTCGTATGAGGCGTGACAAAATATAAAGGGATGAAATTTTTCATTATATTTCAACGAATTACGTAGCTTCGAATTATTTCCTCAAAATTCTCGATTCCGGGGAAATATTACGTTTCCCTTTTCACCTCGCATGACTCGAATAACCGTGTTGCAAAATTATAAGCTCGCTGTTTAATGAATCAACTTGTAAATAGCCGGCGCGTAACGATAATGTGTCCATTTGGAAATTAACGGGCTCGTTATCGGAATAAAATAGTTATTATTGTTTCCTAATGCGATGGAAAGCTCGATTCGATTACGTTGCGATTTAAGCACGATGAAAATCGCGACGCGTGATTTAAACGTGGAAAATTCGGCTGCATTTCATTCCCCTGTGTGTTTTCCCAAGAGGAACACCAATCTAGATTCGTTGGCTTTTGATCTGATCCGCTGTAAACAGAATTTAATTTGCTCGTGAAAGAAGAAAAAATTATAGTCGATTGCTATTTCTTTGCTTCCTCGTGAAATTTAATAAGTGGAATGAAGATCATTTGGTTTTATTGCTGCTTCGTGTTTATTATACTATTACATAGTAATCGATAAAAATATAAGATATAAAATGAAGACACGTGGGTATAAAATCTTCGAATTATATGCGGTTATATAATTCTATATACGGGCTATATAGAGAGATAATTTATACAATAAAATAATGAATTTTTACAATAATGGTATTCTCGTAATTACATGAGAAGGCTTTCATATCTAATTGCAAGTTACTTAGAAAGATTCTGAAAGGAAAAATTTCTGTTTTGTTCCACGTAGGTATACAAGATATATATGTAATACAAATTCGGAATTATAATATAATTAATCATAATATAAAATAAACATGGTATAATTAGTTTTAATATATAGACAGAATTCATGAGACACATTGTGTATTAAAATACGATTATAAATTTTAATATTTTATTGCATGCTCTTTCTTATTAATAATAAATTGGGATCTAGCTACATATTATATAAATCCATTCTCGTGTCTCAAAACATCAACCCGTCTTCGTGCGAATCCAATTATTACCTGTTAAAAGTAAAATATTTATCACGAGACACATTTTATATTAGAACGAGGTTAGAAATTTTTATATTTAATTGGATATTCCTGTTCATTAACCCTTCCACTGGTAAGCGTTCCGACAGTCTTAAGACGGTCTGCCACTTAACTCACTAGCGCCACTGCGGCACGTAACTCCAACAAACCTTTATCGTATGTATCGTGTATACCGAATTATTTTACAACTTTACTGACATAATCTTGGAATTTTCTTCTCATTACGTCTGTCACATTGTTCTCACAAATTGTGCAGTCGTACTCTTGACAGATTAATAAATATTATACCCCAACTGTTCAATCTGTAAATCCATCCTAATTTATCGAAGAATCCGTGACAGGAACAAACGTTTTCTCGTGCATGTTTACCTATTTCACCCTCGAACGGAAGTGTTTATTGGTTGGCAGGTATGTTTCCAGTATGTTCGAGCCGCAGGCCTGATATACAACGCGACGTATCGATTCTAACCGAGGTCGAGCCACGATATCGAATGCTAAATATTATTATCGACTGTTTAGGGTACAACTAGCCGCTTTTCAGCCGCCTGTTTCAGGATATTGGTCGACGGATGCTCATCGACGTCGATGCCACGCATCGTCACAGGCCCCTTTCATTAATTAATATCATTCTTAATAACCAATAAACCGATACGTTGGTAAAACAGGCAGACAGCTCGAGCCCGCGAGTCTCTTCCATTATTTCGTTGCTTCGTTATTCTGACGCACTGACGGAGTGGAGACGTTAAAGTACTCTTCAGTCTGCATCATTTATCGTTTCTGTTGATTTTTCTCTTTCCATCATGCGTTTTTCCATTTTTTTTTTTTATCGCGTTTTTTCTGCCATGATTTTTTTATGCATCTTCGATTGTTTTCGTAGCAGTTTGGGGTCAAGTGAATAGAAGGATGAGTTTGTAGAGAACGATACTTTAAATCGAATTAAAATTAAAACAATTATTTTATTTATATATATTCTGACGTATGTAATGTGGGGAGTTATTTAAAAATATCTCAGAAATTAAAGTTGGACTTTCTTTATGTGCCAAGAAAAATATCATTTCAAATATCCATTTGTATAGTACATTGAAAAATCTTCGAAACTGGAGAATTAGAGGTTGATTGAGTTTTAAAAAGAACGAAGTTTTTTGAAAATTTAAAAAATTTGTTAAAGTGAATTACAGTTGCATCTATAGTCACAGAAGTCTTCGAAACCTTGAAAATGAGTTGTCGAAAAGATAGATGAAATTTTTCTTTTTTCGTGACATTTATTTCTGAAGTGATAAATGAAACATCTATTAGATTTGTCAATATTTCGTGTCTCGAATTATTGCCGGAAAAATTTGGGAAAAATGTCCGTTTTTCCAGAACTCGATGGCCCAGTTGCATGTTTTCCTACGAGTGACGTTTTATTTGTTCATTTCGAAAATAATCGACACTCTTGAAACGAAAATACGATTTGCTCGTCGACCTCACGAATATCTTCGATTCTAATTAAATTCTTGTGCATTAATACTTGACTGCGTCCTGAAATAGCTTCGAGAACGCACACTCGAGACACTTTTGCTGGTTCAGTTTCCATCGATTCGTGTCTGAGTGGGGAAAAAGAGGAAATCAACCAACGACTGTGCGAATCGAACGATTTCGAAATGTAATTTCGACCGAAATTTTTAACGTCGAACAGGTGAAATTCGATTATGAGCATTCCCTCGATCCGAATCCAAATTTGTTTCCTATTGTCCACTCAAATGTTCAAAAATGTGCCCCTTTCTCTCAGGTCTTTTCAATCAAGTATATGCAAATAGAATTGGAGAAGGATAATTTCCTATAATAGAATTATGCTTCTGGAATTCTATTTCCATATATTTGATTTCAAAAATATTTGAAACTTAAGATATTTAAATTACGATAGTGCAGTTTAAATACTTTAAGGATTAAGGATATATATAAAATTCTGATACATGAGAATTATAGCTCGCAGATTAATGTGATTTCTATCCACAAATTTGTCTCTAAATCCCTTCATCTAAATCACGTTTGTAGCGAACAGGAAATTCTAAATCTTTAATTAAATAGTTAACGTGATTACCAGGAATATATTGAGAATAATTCAATAATAATCTGGTAAATTAATAATTCAACAATCCAATATTTTAGTGACTTGATAAACCAAGAATTCAATAATCCAATAATTCAGTAATAACAATCAAATAACCTAGGTACATAAATAGAATCTAATATTTTAATAATAATCACACTGCTCTCCCCAAAAATATCATGCTAACGGATATGCTAATTAACATCTCAAAGTCGTACAATGCTTCAATTATCAGTCATAATTCCATCAAAGCAAGAATAGAATCTACAAAGTGTACCAAAAGAATAAAAAATTCGAATTTTATCTCAAATCATGCTAATCCGAACTCGGAAGAATTATAAGGTCAACGAATATGCAATATTTCAACCCAGAACGTTCGTCGAAATATTTATTTCTAAAGTGCAAGGGATGCTTGCATAATTTTCCGTCACTCGATGGGGAAGCTCTGCGATTCGATTGAAATCGTGCCACCCTGTATATCGTTCTTTGACGTCGAGGGCCCACGAAACGGCCGGAAACCGCCGTTATATCCGGTGACGGAAACGAATCGAAGCTCGGCTAATAAAAATGGAGCCATTCACTTTATTTCTCACGATTGTCACGCGGTGTATTCGGTGCCTTTATTATCCTCAACCTACTTTCACGCGCTCTTAACCGGATTCGAAGTGATCAATCGGATGAACACGCGCGATTTGGGGTCACGATGCATTCGAATTGATTGCAAAGAGAGTAGACTATTGTCTTGATCGGTTAGGGGGGTTATTCAGCTCGATTTACGATGATCAGAGCCTTCGATGTGGTTGAGGTTAGGATAGGGGATGAAGCAGAGTTCGTTTGGTACTGGGTAAAGATATTAGGGTCATTCGATTATAAAATTATTTAGGTATCCTAGGATTTCTTGCTAAATTAATCCTATGCAAACAGAGATCTACGCGTCTAATAAACAACAACTCATTTTTAATAACAAAACGGGTTTATTTAAGTAAAATATTACACTAAATTTCTCTCAATTCTAACTCTCAAACACATAATCCTCTACTCACTACGTCTCAGCTACACACATCCTGCCTTCTGCGCCTTTCTCTGCACCTTTGCACCCTTATTTAAAGTCTAACACTTTCTCTATTCATACACGAGCTCTCTTCGTTAATCACTCATTTCCCACGCAACCTCGCCTTTTGGTGGGCCAGGTACTTTAGACACTCGGACGCATTTCTAAGACTTTCGTTCAATGCTTGTACTCGACTCAATCATTAATATCTCATCCGTACATCCTTGCACGCAGTCTCCCATCCGTTCGCACGCACACCAGACATCGTCCTAAACGTCTAAGTCGAAACCAATGCCGCTGTTTATTATTTCTTTGCTGGCATCCTTTGCTGCTCGCAATCCCACAGTACTTTTGATACTGATAAATACTATTCTTATTATATACCATACTGTACTATACTTATTTAAATGTTATTAAATACGATGTAATTTCTATATGGAAATACAAGTGACTTTATTCGTGTTTGAGGTTAGGTTAAGAGTTGAAATGGAGTTTATTTGGTATTGGGTAGAGTTTAGGGTCATTCGATTACAAAATTGTCATTCGTTAAATTATTTTCGACATAAATACTGTTATTTCATTACAATGAAATACGACATGATTCCTAAATGGAAATACAAGTGACTTTATTCGTGTTTGAGGTTAGGTTAAGAGTTGAAGCAGAATTTATTCGTTATTAAGTGAAGTTCCAAGTATACTATTCTTTGTTATTTCACTAGGAATATGAATAATAGAAGTTTGTGGTATTTGTTTTTAAATTAATCTACATTGAAACAATTAGAACCATAAATACAAAATTCGTGGTATTTGTTGTTATATACATTGGAACGATTATAATCGTAATTATAAAATTTGGGTAAATCTCAGACTAACATCTAATTTAACTTGACGCAGTAGCGTGGAAAATGATGGTAGCCTTCAAAGGGTTAAACTTCCTTGCCGTGAAATACAATCTGCTGTACATACAACATTGTTCGAACACGATGAACTTCTTATTTGATTATAGATACTACATCAAACATGCACGTAACGTATCGCTCACTATTCTTTATTGATTTTGAAATTAGCAAACTCAAGGTAAATAATTCTTATCTAATCACAGATAAAACAATAAATATCAGGTATATTTTATAAATAACATAGTGATTGCGGTATTACATTTTATATTGATATAACAGTGATTCAGTTATAGTCTTCCAGAACCAAAAAGAAAATTCCAATATTTAATAACATTTCTCCTGTCAAGAGTAAATAATTTAAAAAATTCCACCAATTCGATTCAAAATACTGTATATATTTTATAAGTAATACAGTTAATCCAATATTTAATGCAAAACTCAAGGCTCAACGAAGTCCTTGTTTTTAACATTTCCTGTATAAAAATGATAGTGATTAATTCATATTTTTCAGAAAATCTAATATTTCTATATTCACTCCAGTTCTTTTCATAAAAATAAAGACTATATTCGGTAAAATTGACGTAACCTGAAAATTGGATTTACGTAGACAAATAAACGAAAGAAGTAAAAAATCGTGTGAGAAAAAAATTCAGGAATTTTGTTCAATTTGTTTTTGCCTTCGTCCCCCACGTATTTAACATGCTCGCGTTTTAATATTTAAAAATGTGGTTTTCGTTCTGGATGAACTCCACAGCTGACAGCCCCTGCCTTCTGTCCTTCCATTCCCGAGCGAAACTACTAATAATAGGTTGGACGTCGTAAATTTATCACCTTTAACCGTGGACAAGTTTCCCGTGACGAACCAACCCTTTGAACGCATCGGTTTTTATTGAAGAAAACAACTTTCCAGTAGCACGTGTAGCGCGTTTTAAAATAACGATCGAAGTGAGATTAGGACACCGCGACCGAGCGCGCGCCGTGAAAGAGGGATGAAATCGGCGATTAATAATTCGACGGACGGGCAAAAAATAAATCTCGTTCGTGATAAAATTGCCGGCTCCGGATATAGCCGCGGGGAATATCGGGGATCGATGGAATACAGCCCGAATCGGCGATACTTGGGGCGCAATTTACGAAATGGACCAAGATATTGTACGAATTCACGCAAATGATTCGATCGATAGCACTGTTCAACTCGAATCTTAATTTGTAATATCCATTGTGTAATTCTTGTGGAGTTTGCTTTTCTCAACACGAATCAATATTCGAAATTTCTCCATCACCCTCTGTTTTTGGGGGAAATTGTGGGTTTTTCTGAAAAGCACGATTTTCAGGTAAAATGAAGGATCATGGGAAAAGTAAGAAGATTAGAAGGTTCATTCTTGTCTTGCAAGTTGAGTGAGAGTATCCCGAGTTTATTAATATCCATAATTATAATTATTTGTGCTTTTGAATAATTATAACTAATCGAACTTGGAGCGAAAGATATTAAAGTGAAATTACTGACACTTCATTAAATATCGTGTCTTACAAAGAGGTCTTCGATTCGTCGCAACGCTAAGATATTTATTTCAACAGACTCTAATATTTCTAGGTTCCCATAAAAATAGGGAAGGAAATATGAAAGACCCGAGCAGGTGAAAAATCGCGACGCGCCCAAACGAGTCCGCGATTATTCGAAAGAGCGACTAGCCTATGAGATGTACTTTTGTGTACAAGCAACTTCATGCCTCGGCACTCTCCTGATCAAACTTAGCCCACTCAGCCATCACAGACCTCGCCATGACTTACTCGCGAACGAGAGTGATTGACGAAACAGCGAAACACCCAAAATCAACCCGAGGGTTCCTAGCGAGGGCCTGTAGCCGGTCACGCAAGCTCCTGCCCCAAGGGGTAGAAACCAATTAAGGAATTATCCCTGGGGTCCAACAGCAGGCCCATATGCAGTGTCACGGCTACAGGGCCCATACCCCGGTCGTGCACGCAATGGTGCCCAGGACGACTAAGGCTGACAGACCCTCGTATTGATTCCAAATGAGTGTTAGCCCACCGACCACTCTAGAACCAATGCGTGACAAGGGTGGCAGTGGTGAGGATGAGTGTCGAAACGAGTCGTTCGGATGACTTACGAAACATGGAGTCATCGAGTACACGAGAGTACGTCACTCAGGCTGGTCGGTACTTAAGAAAAATCGTGATTATCGCAAAAACAATCATGTTCTGTTTACTAAACGAGAGAGAGAAAAGAGGAAAAATATGAAATGTATATATTCGCTCGAAGTTAGGTAGCGTACCTTTGTACGGACAGCGCGCGCATGAAACTTAGCCTAGGTATCTATCTTATGAATACTTAAGAGTAACCGCGTCGTCCATTGATGTGTCCCAAATGAAGTGTTGAGAAAAGTTGAGAATCTTGAGAAACCTAAAAGCTAAAACAGAATATATTATTGTTAATATAAACCTGAAAGGAAATAGATTAGTACGAGGAAAGAAAACGAATGAATAGAGACCATGGAGGTTAACCAAGTAAAAGGAGCAAGTATTAGACAGTCCATGGTTTAAAAATTTCATAAATCCATTAAAATATTGACTTCAAATTAATTTCAATAGAAACTGGAAGTATCTGTCAATTTACGAATTACGTCTGCCACACCTCCAATTGCACACGTACCTAACCTGTATCCGCACCGATTCGCCAATATTAACGAGAAACAGCCCGCGAACAGATCCAATTGTAGCAACTTTTCAACCATTCCATCCTCCCTATTGATTTCATCATGATTTCGGTTCAATCCGTCGGTTATATCCTCGTCAACTCATCGAATTAATTTCCACCAAATAAATTACCTCATGCATTCACTCCTGTTCAACTTTCATTTCCTGTCGATCCATGGCCGACCAGTTCAATCTAACCAAATCATTAAACTCGCTAAATCACCATCAACCCGTACACACAGTTAGTTCGAACGTAATTGTTCTATTCGATGCAAATTAGCCGGTAAAACGGTCCGTTTTACTCGAAATCGATCGCTCGGTCAGAAGTCGAAGTAGTTTAAGCGACTTTTATTAATTATCTTCACGTTAATTTCCGCCCTCTATCGTCAGTTGCTCTTCTTTGCACGGTCGGTAAAGAAGCACGGAATGTTCCACCGCGTGCTACGAAACTTCACGCAGTCGTTTGCACAGGAGCACATTAATCATAATACGTCGCTTATTAAACGAGCCGTCCCGTTGGCCACGGCAACGAGGTCAACCCCGACTCGCATCGGAACACAGCTCCCATCCGACCCTCCGTTAATTTCGAGCAAACCGAGGCGAGTGTATGGGCGCGTGTGTACGCGCACGTTACGCCTAGTATATTACGTTCCGCGTGCACACCGGTTACGATTAAGTCGGTATGGTAACGTTGGTAGCAGACCGACGGATGGTCCATTGTTGGAAGTTTTGTTGAGTACGGAAAGTTAGATGGAGCTGGGGAAGAATTTGGGCAGGCTCTCGCGGGTTCTCCTTACGTTATTGGAGCTAATAAAATTGCGTTCAGCGGACGATGACCTATACGAGGTCGTAAATCATCTTTCGAATTTTCGTGTCTTCCTTATTATCTTGTCTTACGCTACAGTTGAATACACCTATTATTCGCTAATAGTGTTTTCGTTGGCCGAGCTGTCGGGCCTATTAATTTTTCATTCCTCGAGGTGTTTGGAAGTATTTAGAGCTCGTTTAAGCGTAGTTTATGTCTTGGATACTTTGTTTGGTATAGTTCATTTGTGTTAACTGCTTATAGGTGGTTTCAATAGTTCGTAGTATGTCACGTGTAATATCGACTGTGTAAGTGGTGTATTTTTCTTTTATTTACGCTACTTATTTCTTTCCTATTTTTTATTGTCTTATACTTATAAATTGTACTCATATAAGTATAATTATTTAATTTTATAAATTTGATAAATTTAATAATATTTTATAAATTTTATATTATGTTTTATATGGGATAATTATATTGGGATAATTAAATGATTTGAAAAATTGAAGTGCTTTCGGAGAGGATTTGAAAAATAATAAAAGATTCGAAAATTTGTATAGACTTGAATGATTTAGAAGGTTTGAAATGTTGAATACTTTGAACAATCTTAAGGATTAGGAGAATTTAAAGAGTTTTAAATATTTGAGAGTTCTGAAAGCTTTATTTGGAAAATTTATCGAGTTCGAAACGTTTGAAAGATTTGAGAAGCTCAAATGTTGTAAAAATGAAAAATTTAACGATTTTTAACACGTGAAAGTTTAAAAGGTTTCGAAGATAGGAATTACCTGAAGCTATTTTTGTGCTTTCTAACTTATCAGGAATTAACATCTTTTTAAATGAAATTAATTTTTTATTTCAGTTTTAAAAATTCCAGAAAAATTTTCAATTTAAATGTTTTTAATTTTTGTATTTAGTCTTTTAATTTTAAATTGGTAAAAAGAATTCAGAAGTAATTAAAGATATTCTCGTGTTTTGTAACATCCAAGTAATAAAGAAGTTAATATTTATACAACATACATCATTGCTTAAATATTGAAATTATAACATAAATGAATAAGAGCTACAATAATTACTCATTTCTTATTTATTCAAAAATAAATTAAAAGCCAAAATCGTATTACCAAAATTTTTCATACATATTTTTTTCATTAATTTTTTACACGAATTTTTAAATTCGTATATTTTGAAAACTTTTCTTCATAATATGGATTTTATATTTTTGAATACCTCTTTTCTATCTCTGTTCCTCTTCCCAATCGTGTCATACTAAAATAATTCTTCTTAGCCTCCAAGCAACATAAAAATCAATAAGAATAAACTTACTATATATTCGCACATAACCTCTACATTATACTACCAAAACTCCTCCTGGAGAACCAGTCTAACTTCCTTATCCGCAGCCGAATAAATTGACTTGAAACTGCGATGCACCCAGCAAACACCCGAAAAGCCGATCTTCGATATTGTCTCCGGGCGAGCCCATTGGCACTCGTGGAGGACAAAAATCCCCTGCTAACCCGGTCAATATTTCCAGGACGAACGAAGAAATCTCATTTGCAACCGCGTCACAGTCGATTCTCGCTCGGTCGACTAGGGACGCTTTGCAACCAGCTCACGATTCACGTTTCCGTTTCTTCTCGCGTTCCCTCCATGGAAATAATATTCTTTTCTCTTTTTCTTTTTTTTTTTTTTTATCCCTTTCGAACTAGTCAAAGTGGAAAAGAGCGGTATCTCGAGGGTGGGCATCGATGTTCCTTCGACCGGGACGTGGGCGGCCGAGATGGAAAATAAAATTGAATTATGCATCGCTTCGTTGACCCAGAGAGATAGGACGAATAGAAAAAGAGAGTCTCGCGCAGAAATAATTCAGCACCTGCCGGCACCGATTTCAAAATTCTCCCACGCGATCGATACTCGACGACGTTTCCTTTCGTTGAGGTGGAGGGGCGGGAACGCGCACCGTCTCCCTCTGGGGAATCCCCCTGTACAGTCTGTTAACTCTGAAGGGTAATGGAATAAAATGTGTCCAGTCTTTTAGCGCTTGGGAGATATGCAGTCGGATGTTTTTCGTTCCAGCTTGTAACATTCAGATAATTGTAGCTTGTAATATATCTACTTAATTTCATTTTGGTTCGTACGAATATGATTAATATACATTTAATACTGAACTAGCGACCTATGAGATATTCTATTGCAGTGATACAATCATGTTAACTATGTAACATAAAATAATTTGTTTTATTACTACATCAGATAACGCTGTGAAAAGTGTTGAGAATTGTATAAAACAAACGCAACACCTGTCTTGTCCCTATGGCGATTCGTGAGACATCTGTGAGACACTAACGGAAACATCGCGAAGAGAAAACTCACTAGATATATCTTATCACGAAAATAATTGCATTTTGATTCCTCAAAATTGAATTTTAACTCGATATCGGATCATTTAATTTGTTTCCATCTTTTCTTTCAACCTCGTCGTAACTTAGTACATGTATATCTTGTAAAAGCTCGCAGAGATGTCGCAGGAATTCATCAGCAGAGAACACTCAAGATAATTCGTACCCTATGCAGCACGGATGGTAATCGACTCGGAAATGAGAATCAGAGGTTGCATCTACAGGTATAGCCTCTGCTTAAAATTAATTACGCGAGATTCGTGTGCTATAAACGGGTTCCGATGGTATATACCAGACGTCGGGATATCGGTCTGTCTCGGAGCGCCGGCGTTGTGCCTACAGTCGTGGAATTAGGAGGCCTGTAAGATTTCACGCTGATATTTCACGCCTTCGCCACTAGACGGAGCTTGGTGTCTTTTCCGTACACATTGGGAACTTTCGAAAATTCCACGATCTTTCTCCACAGTGGTTAACTTTGATATAAGGACTCATATAGATTGTTAAAACAGATAATGGCTGAACTAGATAAGGAGAACTCTAAGAATAGATATCTTGCAAGTGATGCTATTGCTGCTATGGTACTTTTATTGAGTGCAGCTTTTGAGTGTCCATAATGGGATACGATCAGGAAGAAAATGGCTCAGATGCATAAGAAATTATCTTATCTATGGGAAGAAAAATGTGATGGAATTTATAGACTATTTTTGAAATATGATTCATGCAAAAAAATGGTTAAATTTAGAAAGTAAATATAATAGGTAGGCCAATTTGAAATTTATTTTTCGTAATTTGATTGTTTCAGAGAATTTGGAAAATATCAAATAATTGTTTATGTAGAAATTGGAAAATATATCGAATAATTATTACATTCAAATTTGTGTAGAATTCGAACAAATATACTGCATTAGTAATAAATTGCTTACTAGATATTTACATAAATATGTGCGCATATCAAATTTAATAATCAATTTCTGTTTGCCATATAGAAACAATCGGATCAATTTACATTTATAATTGTGGCTGTTTATTTGTTTCCAGTCTCTCGAAATTATATTATTTTAATTGGTCAATAACTAATTTGAAATGTGCTTTGTTTACTCTATTAAATATTTCTCGAAATACACAACAGTATGTTGTATAATTAAAAGCAAAATATTCATCACCACAATGCTACTTGAACGTCAAATTTAATTTTATACTTTTCCTATTACATTGAACCACATTACGTGTTGCTTGACCGACTGTATATTGTCTTCAACTCGGAAGCACGCGGCTGTTCGTCGATAAATTATCATACGATAAATTCGCGTTATATTTCCGTGTTGCGACCGTACCGACGCTTTATTTGCCAAGCATTTACATAAAGGCGATAAACGGATCGATTCTCATAAATCAGCGGGAGACGTCGGACCGTAGAAGTGGCGCGGTAATGGCTGTACGGGACTATCTTGGCGTTTTAGAAAGCTCGTTTTTTCCCTATCGTTTCTCTCCGCGAATGACATTTTTACGATCCCTAAATCCAGCTAGAGACCTGAGAGAATTAATCGACGATCGTACTAGCATTCGGTATCCTTGGAGTCTAGATCGATGCCGCCCTCTGAACTGCGTCTCGCGAACTTTTCTTGCTTGCACTGCAGTAAACTTTCGTTCGAGATTATCGAGTATCGCTTTAACGATAATTATATACGTGCAAAGTTTCTTCGATTATTTAGTAGTTGGAGATACTTGATATTTAAAAGACGTTAAATTTATATGTGGAATTTGTGCACATTGACTTTGACATCTCCGTTGTGCTACTATTGTCAAAACTATGATAAAATCACTAGACAGAAATGAAATAGAAAATAAGCAATAAGGAAAGAAATATCTATACGATTCAGAAGTAATTTCAAAGGATTTTCCACGGTTTCATTCTCTTATTCTTGTATTATCTCGCATGGTATGACAGCATCCATTCAAAACGAGTAGGATTTACCAACAGCGTATCGCTCGCAACAGAGAAATCGGGAACGTTCAATTTTCAACGGGTCGGTTCGACCATAACGTTTGTCGGATTTGTCGAGGCAATATCGTGCGATGAAAAGGGATTTCTCTTTCCATCGAAGACGTAGCAGAAGCAACGGAGACCAATGAATCAAGCTATTCGACGATCGGACGGCCTTTGATGTAATCTCGCAAACACTGAACTTTCCAACGTGACTCCACGCGTTAATATTTGTCAGCCATTTTTTCCCCTGTCGAACACGGTTAGAAGCGATTACCTGTTGGTATCGGTGATGGATCGTTGAAGTCATCGCGTTGAACACTTGTTACGCGATACTTTAAAAGGGAGAAGCAGCCATGACTGGAAGAATAACAAGAAGTAGAATCTAGTCGTAATGGCGGCGGGAATCTTAGAAACGGTCAATCGAGATGAACGAACTAACTGTAGATGGACTGACAGTTAATGAGTGAAGATATTGTCAGACGATTGCTTGATACGTGTAACTTGATGTTTTGACACCTTTTGTTAGTTTATGTGTTCTAAGAATATGTTGTAGAGATATATGAATGTATAATTAAGGTTTTGGGCTTGAACACTTTGGCAGAGTGAAATATTCATTTGAAAGAAGTATAAAAATACTGGTAATTAATAGGTATTACAATAAATAATAAATAACAAATTATCTGTTATTAACATATTTGATTAACAAATGTTTCGTCTTACACGATGCGACACTCGTTCTTTCTTCAAGAACTTCGTATCTGTTTTATCTGTCATATGCGTTGAATATAGTTCTTAAACTCACGACACTGAATCGTAGAGGGCGCAACAAAACCTCTAACTGTTTATATATTCAAATTAATCCAATAAACGATTGGTCAATAACGGATCATAATCGATGACGATAAACGTGTATGTTATCAAAGATAATTAATGTCATTGTGCGACAAATAATTTTATAGACAATTTTACAAAAACAGTAAAGGTATTTGTATAAAAAGCGAAATAGTGAAATCTTTATTATATGTATAAAGTTCTTTTTTTCTGATAATTCTTATGTGTCATATACATGTGTGTGTGTGTGTATTCTCTTAAAGCTCAGAGATTCGAGTCTTTTTGTGGAGAGAGCACGTAAAAATATAACTTCTTGTACTACAAGTAATGGTACACTAACAAGTACTTATTGCTTTCTTTTTTCCAGGGCTTCTTTAGGAGAAGCATTCAAAAGCAGATAGAATACAGGTGCCTGAAGGACGGCAACTGTCTGGTCATCAGAATAAGTCGGAACCGCTGCCAGTACTGCAGATTCAAGAAGTGCCTAGCTGTCGGCATGTCCAGGGATTGTAAGTAACCACTTATACTTTTTCTCAAGTCACTACAGTACAGTAATGTAGAACGTATAAAAAAGACAACTTTCGAAAAAACTTTCGAAGAGATATAATTTAAAATATAATTCAAAAATATGATTTATCCTTGACATTTTTTGTTATAAATTTATATAGCTATAATTATTTTATGCTTTAATTATCATTTTTATGTAAACATAATGAAATACGCTTTTTAACAAAATTTTAATGAAAAGAAGTACCGAATTATTACCATTTCGTTAGTTATAATTACAAACGATATATTGTCATTTTCTTTATAATGACAATAGAAATGTCATATTAATATATAAATTTCAATTTATTCTGAGATACAAGAATGAAATTTAATTGACTTATCGTGATTTAATTTATAGCTGTTTTATTTTATTTCCGTTACTTAGTACCTTTTCAGATTGTCCACTGAGCGCTAAGAGCTTAATGAAAGCAAAGAAGAATGTGTTTAAAATGCGTAACAGCAGACGCAAATTATTAAACTTCACCTTGGGAACAAGTACCCCATTGTTGCATCTAACAGTCTTGGAAACCTTTCTTGGGTACCCGTTATATACCATTACGCGGCACAATTTTATGAAAACGTTATAATCAAGAAAGGAATCAAATTATACATCCTCCTTTTAAACGTAAAATATTAATTTAAATTTGTCTTCGTTTAAAAACCTAGAAACTTAGTATTTCCAAAGTAGCAGTCATCAATAATCACCAATAAGAAAATTGATCAATTGAGGTTAGGAAAAGATACTTATCTCTTTTTAGTATTTATCAAAAAATTATTATAACAGAACCTAATTAAACAGAATACAAAATATAATTGTGAAAGTTCTTTTCGTTTCGTATAAACGACACAAAATTTCTTATTAACTTTGCACTATAGATAACCACAATATAGGTTAGGTAATTCCGTAATACCACGTTTTATTTCGTGTTCTATATTCTCCGCGTTAAACACGGTTAATAATTTCCATCGTACAAAACGCAGATTACAAAGTAAAATTGGATAACCTAAATTACCTCATTACACAAAATACGAAATCAACGGACCAAATCGATAACGTAGAATGCAGGATTTTTACAGCAATCGAGCGATAGAAAATAGTTACTTGTGTTATTTTATTATCGATTAAATCATTCGAACAAAATGTCGAACTCTTTGATTCTTTAGCGGTGAACGTCGCTTGGAGTTCGCGTTTATTTACGATTGAACCAACGACTCTTTATGTGCCCAGTAGCAATAAGCAGCTCGTCTTTCAGTTTCCGAGAATTCTGGCGCTCGTCGAGTAGCGTGAGGGTTAGGTAAACTGAAACGAAGTTGGCTACATAATTAAACGTCAAAGTTCCATCGTGCAATATGCGGCGGCGTATAATAGGAAACCGACGGAGCTTCCCGGCTCGTATTGTCGGCGAAATCGTAATAAGCTGCTGCTAGTCTTGTGATCCGCTTAAGAAGCGGATGTAACCGTGGTAAAGCTGGCCCAAAAGCTTTGGACCCGCTGTTGTCCGCGATAATTCTCTCGAGCATCGTGTAAAACATTAATCTTTCGTAAATATGCTCATTCTCGGGATTGGAGGTTAGGACTAATATGGCGTTCCGTACATGACATACGTTGGAAGCATAAGATTTAATTTTTCGTAGTTGGTAATACACTCAATCCGTTCATATTCACACCGGATGACTATTGTATTGTCCGAGTGTCATTTTATTTCTGTTTTACTTGTTCCTCCATCCTTGCAGTAATATGTTTGGATATAACAATTGCACGCGAGTCGAAAACTGCGTCGTTTTATTTTTATACTCGTGAAAATGTAAATTTGCAGAACCAATGCCAGATTTCTGTAATAATTCTTCTATTCCAGGATCTCGAATGAAATAGATATATAATAGGTGCCTAAAATTAAATCCTTTTTCAATACATATTTCACAATCAAATCGTAACTCAGGGGGTTAATTACATCCTGAATTAGTTAGTAATTTATTATAGAATAAATGTTTATTTGATCACGCGATGCAAATGTATTTCATAATTCATCTGCTCGTGAAATGTAACAAGAAAATTGGAAATTTATTTAAAACTACTTTGAAAGTGTTTGGAAGTTCATATGATTAATGAATACGGGGGATGAAAACTTTCGATGCATAGGGTAATTAACGTTGCCCTTAATCCAACGCTTCTAGAGCTAAATCCCAGACATCGTATTTTTGTAACTTGGCTATTCGGTTCCTTTTATTTCTCTTTTCCTCTTCTTTTTCATTTAACTTCTGTGAATAAAAAGGAACCGATACTTTTCACGGAAGGTAGACATTATTTATTATTTTCCGCGCGATAAATGATTCATTTGAGATTTTATTATCGCGATAATGAAAGCTAGGCGAACAAGGATTCACGAATTTACGATTGTTTGAATGTACGAATTAACAATCGTGTCTTAATCCAAACCTAATCACTCTCAAGCGACCCAATGACTCGTTCTCTCTTTTCCATAATTTTGTCTTAACCTCAAACCTCGTGATTCTCAAAAGATTCAACAACTGATTCTTTCTGTTGTGCCCAATTGTGCCTTAACCCAAACTAAGTCACTCTCAAAAGACTCAATGCTTGGTTCTTTCTGTTCCCCAATTGTATCTTAATCCAAGCAGGTCTAATTACTCTAATGACTTGTTCTCTATGTTTTCCAATTGTGTCTTAACCCGAACCTAGTTATTCCCAAACAACTGAGCAACTCGTTCTCTTTGTTTCAGCCGTTAGATACGGCAGGGTGCCGAAACGTTCGAGGGAACGTGGCCCCGAAGACGCAGTACCGACCACCACGACAACGACCACCACCACTGGTGTACAGCAACTCACGTCTCCCGCTAGTGGCAACAACAACAACAACACCACCAATAACAACAACAACAACAACAACAACACCAGCAGCCAGAACAACAACAACAGCCAGCCCCAGAACGCCATACCCTGCGTGCCACCTGCTGCAGTGGTGGAAGCGGACCAGTCAGACGCGGATGTGAAACAGTTGGCGGTGTACGACGTGATACTTCAAGTTTCCCAGGCGCACCACGCTCACTGCGGCTTCACCGAGGAGTCAACGAGGGGCATCGTCCGGAAACCGATGATAATACCGGTGAGTTCCCTGGAAATTCGGGAGCGAAGTTAGAGGAGCATAGACGCGTTAGCGGTGGATACGACTCGCGCAGATATTACTGGAAGGAACGTTTACCCTAACTTTGGACACCGTTTGGACGATGTAGAAAGTACCATGCTGGAAGTTATCGCGGTTCATTCGTTAGGCTAGATGCTGCTACGTGGAGTTAGTTCCTGAGCCTTTGCAGCCGTTGAAACGATCACGAATCCGCTGGATATTTAGCGATAGAATGCTGCTAAAGTCTCGTTGATCTTGTACGAATAACCTGGAATTTTACAAATCTAGCGAGCAATCGCTGTAGTATCCAAATACTCCACTGTTTGATAATAAACGTACACTTAGCACACAATATACATCAAACTAACGTGTACGACGTAAGACTAATAATAGGATAAATGTACAGTATAATAGATACATTTTCGAGGAAGTTAGACACCAAGTACAAGGCACGTACATTTATAGATCTAGAGAAATAGGGTCCTCGGGCAATAGCAATATCAACGGTGAAATAATATCTTAGAAAGTGGAATTAATAATACGTATAAGATATCAGCAATAGAATAATATTTTAAGTTGCTTAAGTTAATTTTTAAGTTAATTTTTTAAGTCGCTTTCTTTAAAAAGTTAATTTACTTTAAAAAGAAGCTACGAAACGTGGTCATTGTCGTATCCGCTACTAATAATTTGGTTAACATATTAGAATGACATGGTGGAATTGGAACTGGCAGCAACGCCTGTTTCTTTTATAATCCTGCTGATTAGGCGAGTACTTCTTCGCAGCCCGCCAGTCCAGAGGACCCAGAGGCGGCATCCTCGACAGCAGAAACAGTTGAATCGCAAAGGATCTGGCTTTGGCAACAATTCGCCACTAGGGTAACGCCATCGGTGCAAAGAGTGGTGGAGTTTGCCAAAAGGGTGCCAGGATTTTGCGATCTTTCGCAGGACGATCAGCTAATCCTGATTAAGGTCGGTTTCTTTGAGGTCTGGCTAAGTCATATCTCAAAGATGACCACTGACAGTTCGATGACATTCGAGGATGGTACTTATATCACTAGGCAACAAATGGAATTGATGTACGAGGTAAGGATTCGCTCAATATTTTCGACCACCGTGGGTTACAGTTAACCTAAAATGGAAAAGAGTATGAATATTCAGAAATCAGAACATGCTACTTTATTTCTACGTACAAACCTTTATATCGAAGTATTGATATTTGCAAATGGGATCAGGTCTGCATATATAAATTTCGTACATCAAATTCCTCTGGATATTTTTCGATGTTCTTTTCCACGTTGAGGTTTTAATTACTATTAAAGAAGCTTTTCACACTTTTTTGATTCTAATAATACATATATAACATTTTGAAAAGCGTTGCAATACTATGAAATACAAAGGAACATATCTCAATACAAATCTAACCTAACGTTTAAGCCAGACCTAACCACAAAGTTCTAACAATGCAGCGCCTCCTATAACTGTTACATCTACTTACAAAAATTTAACGATATTCCGAATTTCGTCTGCAGAGCTGTTTCTGGATTGGTCTTGCAAGTTTAGAAAACAATATGGCTGTCCTTAAGTAGCATTTTCACGAGTGGAGATTTTATTACCAATTTCATAACCCCGCCAAGAACGGCTCTGCTCGTGCCATAAAATTAGAAAAAAAAAATATCTATATGTGAAAGAAAATTGTTTATTATTTATTAATTGTTTACTAAACAAAACAGCCAGACTTTGTGTCCGCTTTGATGCAATTCACATCGGCCCTAAATGCCCACCAATTGTCGGACACCGAGTTGGGTCTCTTCTCCGGTGCCGTTCTACTGGGTGAAAGGCCGGGTTTGAACGACGTGAAGGCGGTGCAGAGGCTTCAGGACCGTCTGTTGGAGGCGCTAAAGGTGCAAGCGCTGCGGAATCACACAGTTTCCGGCGAGGCTACCTCCGCGAGCGGCTGTTCCGGCGTTTCGAGCGTCTCACAAAGGATACCAGAATTAAGGGCCCTGGGTGCCAGACACGCGAATCTCCTTGACTGGTTCAGGAGGAACTGGACTAAGCTCAAATTGCCACCCCTGTTCGCTGAGATATTCGACATTCCCAAGTGTGAGGAAGATCTTCAATGAAGAGGTGATTGTTCATATTATTTCACACATTCTCTGCCACTTGGGTTCCACTCTGAATTTCTTGTTCAAGTCATTATATTTTCCTTTCCTTTGCATCGGGCAGAATCTCGGTGACACTTTTTGAATGGTACCTGTTTTATCTACATTCCTGAGTTTGATTTTGATTTGCAATCGAATTTGTTAATTTGCATGAGAACGAAAGATTTTAACGGTGCTACCTTAAAGAATGTTTCAGAGCACATCGAGTTAATTCGACGAGAATGAATGGCCCTGCCGGAAGAATCTTTCTAATTACCGGCGTTCATCGCACAAACGCAGCTCGGACTTCGAGGACGATTTGTTTCTGCTCGTTGGCGATGGCGTACAGCGATACGATGACGAGACGACGCTCGGTTTGATTAAGAAGAACAGATAAACTAAGCGAGAATCGTTGCAATCTGACACGATATAGTTGCTGAATTTCGCCACCATGGAATCCATCGTGTGCTCTTCGCCTGATTTACGAACAGGCAGGAAGATGGATCGTTTCTTGTGGCGAAGGGTACAGATTGCCGATTGAAACACTCTTGACACGATGTACGAGAAGGAGAAAGTTTATTCGATTAACAGGGATAGAATGAGTTATACAATGCAGACAATCGACGATTGAATCGATCGATAATGATGTATTGGACAAAGTTTATATATATATATATGAATGGATAACTTTTAAAAAGTTACTAGATTTAAAAGAAAATACTCTTTCTTTGAAATAATTATGAAGACAAGCCCTCCTTCGATTGTTCTAAATCGTGCAAGGGTGAATAGAAGATGCAAATGAAGTTTTACATAGAGCAGAAGGGATTTGTATCATTCGCTACGTGTGCAATATGACGCACTGCTCCAACGGAAGCATTTAAATACTCAGTCGGTGAGGAAAAAAATGATGTTTCGTCATGCTGGTCTCGCGCATATCGTTAATTGCAATAAAGTGGCGCAGTGATCGAACACGCGTTGCGTTGAGAGAAAATAGCACAAAATCGTGATCAATTTACAGGCACGTTTACCATTATGGTTTGTCCAGCTAAACAACTCTTAAGCGAATTTTTTGAAACCATGGATCGTATAAGCGTTTATTGAGACAAGCGGACAGTGTGCAGCGATCTGTCGAAACAGTGGCCGAAATTTCACAAATACTTGTTCAAGGTACAACGTCAAACTTGTAGACATATCGAAAGCATATTATCATATTTTTTTCATGCAATCAACTCGAGAATACTGTTTCCATCCCTAGTGTGAAAATTGTGACTCAATAGATGGCTGCACAGTCATGCGATCGCAAGAAAATAAATATAGCGGTACGTACATGCAAGAGATAAACGCCTATTGCAGCTGCAACGTGGCCGAATGCATGCGCGTGCAAAACTGACACTTACACACTTATATACATATACAAAGTAAAAAGTTTCACGCTATATAAAAGCTCAAAAGGAAATCTTTATAGGACGTATCTCTCTAGATGCATCCGCTACGAATCTCAATCTATGCAATCTCTATTTTTATTACTTGACAAGTAGTATAGTGAATTATCTTTATAGATATTGTTGCATCGCTTCAGGGTGTTCCGCGAAAACTGTGAATAACATATTTGAACAAAGTTGTTCTTTTGTTGAGACTTCTTAAATTGTCGATGTGAGGTTTTTAATGAATAATATCTCGTGACGTAATGAAAAAATGAAAGAAAAAATGGGAAAAGAAAAGAGTTGAACGTTATGTATCATATATAATGTAATTATTGTGTTAAATTGTTGTATTTGTTATCGATCCACGGCCGAAAATCGTTTTCCGATTGTTAACGAAATCCTGAAGTGAGCATGTTTGAATCTTCGAACTTTTGAACACTAATAATTCTCTGACAATGACTAGCATGTAATGTGTATCGATATGTAATTAATATACATATACATATGTATATATACAGTGGTGGATAAAGAAAAATTCGGAGAATTAGCCATCATAAAAGCACTATAATTTATTACTAAATAAATATATTTTATAACACAAGTCAATGGAGTATGCAAACATAAATTATCTGAAAAAAAGTGGAAGATATAATTATATAGATACGAAGAAAAAATATATTTTATTTAAAGAATGACAAATTTTATTATGCAAAAGCAAGTTTAGTTATTACTTTTTACTAATATATTTACATGTATTGAATTTACAATTCAATAATTATTCTTGATTAAGTTTTCTTCACTTATTCCACATAGTCTCTGTATTTTTATGTATATCTCATATTTTTTGTAAAGTATTAAGTATTCAAATTTGTCTATTATGTTTATTTATTTATAAAAATAAAACTACAGATGATGAGTAAAATCTAATTTATGGATTTACTATTTTGTAATATTATTTTTAAAGTTTTAACCTCTTTTTTTAGTGGTTTACATGGTACACGAATATAATTTTACAAATAAATAAACATTTACATATTAGAGTGTGAAAACTTAATAAATCAATCATATGACAAGATCTAGCGTTAAAGACATGGTTATATGCCTTTTTTAATCACCACTGTATATATTATATATTCATTGTGAGAAATGAAGAAAATGTAAGTTTATCTATTAGAGAAATTAATGTTTTATCTAGCATCGTACTTAAATTAAATATAATATATCGTCGATATATCACTGTCACTAAAAAAAGGAAAGAAAATGTGGGAAAAGACTATCTTCATGATACTAGAAGGAAGAAAAAATTCCAAATCTAAGCGCTCACATCAAGTTGTGAATAAACATATCATACCTAATTAATATATTGAACAAAGAAGGGATATCATCGTTTAATATAATATAAATATGAATCTATATATATATTAAAAAAATATATATATAAAGATTATAAATATATATGCAAGAAAAATAGCTATA
>NW_016910121.1:796925-804844 GCF_001483705.2 Eufriesea mexicana
AAAAAAAAAAAAAAAAAGAAGGAATCAGTAACCAAATGTTTCTCTCGGCTCTCTTACAATCTACCAAGACAGATCTGCGCCAAACTATGACGTAATAAATGAAAAAACACATGCAGCGAATCGTCTCGCTGAATATCTTTTAAATTATTAATCTTATCCTCTTCGTCGCGAGACACGTAAAGGAGGAAAATATCAATAAAATGTAAAAAAAACGTCAAGTCACTTGGTATATATGTATGTATGAGAATTTTTATGCTCGTGTACATAAATTCTGTAATTCGGATCGATCTAGTGGCTGTCCTAATCATCTATATTAAACTAGAAACGAAAATGAAGAAAGAGAGAAAAAGTCACGACATTTTCCTCCTGTGATATTTGAATTGCGATTCATTTGTTTGTTTGTTTGTTTGTTTGTTTTTTTTTTTTCAAAATTTCTAGTCCCCACGACTTATTCGCCGAGTTAGCAACCGTGTAAAACGACATTCTCGTAAACGTTGTTGGAACACGTTAATTGAAACGGCCAAATACTTAAATAACGATATTAATGTAATATAACACTTACACGATCACGCTGGTCAATCATCTTCGTTACTTTTCTCCTATTTAAAACTATATAATAATGCAACATCGATCATATGAATTCCATGAACATTTAAAGCTATTTTATATTGTATAATTTCAATTTGTTTCATAAATTATGAAGAATATATTTATAGGATCATGTAACACTTTTCCTCGTTAACTTATTTATTATTTTATCAAAGTTGCATAGAAGAAACAGTGATTGACCGGCATAATCAAAAAGCAAATAAGAACAGTAATTACAGTTTTATTGTTTAAACTGACGCGTAACATCTCCCCATCCTTCCCTTCTTCTTTCCCTCATCTCGTGTTCCGACCGAAGCGCAAGATCACCTTTTTCCCCTCTACACTTTCCCTTTCATGCCCAGTTCCATTTCCAATCCTTCGTTCCATCCACTTTAGTCTGGTATAGTACTACTTTTTAACCTTGAGATTTCGGTCATGGTGCTATAATATCTGTACATATACTGTGGGAATCGTTGCGTAATCAATGTACCATTATTATTAATATTATTCGAACTAATCGTATTCTATATGATTATTATTAATGTTATTATTATATTATTTTATTATTTTATTATTTTGATATCATTGATACTCATATTTACGTGAGCATTACGTTTAACTATACGTAAACTTATAAATTTGTCTTGCAATTTGCGCATGAATATTAGGAAACGCTAACAAAGAAGAAAAGATGGCGATTCTTTACATTTCAGAGATAAATATATAGTAAATATATATATATATATAAATCCATACATATATTCCGCCCGTAAAACAGGACTCTGCAATAATCATGATTTTGTTTGATATTGATTCTATGATTGTATATTTATAGATAAGTTGAGCTCAAGCGTGCATCTCGTTGCGTACGCTGTATCACATATATTATACATAATCTTCTTTTTTATATAGGCGAGATATCGACTGCATACTATACCTACATCGGATGTTTTATAAATTGCCAAACAGCCAAGAATTGAAGACTTCCCGACCAGATATAGAACAATCCGTAAATGAAAATATGCCTGAAAGTGAAATTTTAACATCCCCGATAAAACTTACGCTAACCTAAAAGCAAATTGTCTAAATTGTGTTTTGCATAGATCGTTTGTGGTCATCCTATTATATCCAGTACGAATCCTTGATTCTTTTTTGATTCGTGATTTATAAAACAGCCTGTGTATAACACGATATATCGAAGTGATTAAAATGACGATGACGATGGATGACGGCGTGCCAAGCGAGGCGGGAATTGTTCTTTAAAAGCAAAAAAAAATATATTACATATATATGTATAAAATAATATAAACGACGATAATGATATTAAGGTAAATAAGTACGACAAAACGACTGCTCTATACTGCTAAAGTACAAATGTTTCATTTTAATTGTTTTATAAAAACGATATCGATTTGTTAGAGATTAGGTTTAATGCGTGCACGCTCAGGCGCGCGATGTACGTGTAATTATATTTATTTGTTAATCTCTCTCTCACTAACCTCTTTCTCTTTGTCTTTTCTCTCTGGCTTCTCTTTATCTGCCTATCTATCTATCTATCTATCTATCTATCTATCTATCTATCTATCTATCTATCTATCTATCTGCCTACTTACCTCTTTTTACTATTCGTTTCTCTCACTCTTTTCTACCCATTTCTTTCTCTCTCTTTTCTATGCGTTTCTTACTCTTTTCTATTTGTTTCTCTCTCACACTTTTCTGTTTGTTTCTCTCTCTCTTTCTTTCTCTCTCAGCATAATAATGTGGCCCCTCAAACTCGCGTCTTACCGGCGCATACGCAATAAGTGATATGCTCATGTTCGCTCATTTCGCGTTCACCACGACATCTAACTTCACACGCAACACATATCTTTCCTGCCGTACTTATGTAAGTATGTAAGTCACATGACATATGACATTTGGGTCCCAGTAATATATGGGTGCGTACAGGTACACAAGGATATGAAATTCGTCGTTTTCGTCGTAACACGCACAGATTAAGAACGATCTCCAATCACACTCTTTTCACGGACAATCACCATAGTGGTGTCTGATGATCGATGCTAAACAGAGAATATAACTTGCAAACTCCAGTAGACAGGATGGTTCTTTTTATACGTTTCCCAATCTTCTTCATTTTGCCCGTTTAACACAATATGGTGATATACGATTGTCTTGCTCTTTAATGTTCGCAACTAAATTTTTGACAATTGTAATTATAAAAACTATTATATTGTATTCCTTCTAGAAAAGTGCAAAGGAATTGGTAAAACACATTGTTTTGAAGTGGAATGTATCTATTATAATGCAAAGGAACCCTTATTGTGAATCTGTAAGCTACGTATGAGTGTAATGTCTATTTGCAATGTTTAAAGACACTTTTACAAAATGAAAATTTTTGTATAATAACAAACTTATTATTTGATTTATAGATTGGGAAACGTTAATTTATTTAATCAAGATACGACAATAATACGTACATATTGTTTAATTGTATAACAGCGAATTGTTCAAGTGTGACCATTTCTAAAATTACATTAATGTGGTTTAACAACTTCGTTCTTAAAAAATGATTTGAAATACTATTTTCATCGTTACAAGATGTTTTAATTCATTTATGCTCAAAATGTTGAAAGCAGCGGATGAATTTTAAAAAAACTATCATCTTTTAACTCAAAATATTATCGTCAGTCAAAAGCGTGAAAAATATTTTTCTAACAAAAAGGAAACTAATTTTAATACGCCTCTACTATGAATAATAGCTCCGAGCAAAGATGAATTAAAATAAATTAAATATATGATATCGTATTATTTGTGTTACAGATTCAATAAATACGTTATTATTGTCGTTACTTGATTCCGTTACACATTTAGCGTTGTATTTCGTTTCATTCACGGATATTCACTAAACATTATTTTCTATTTTATATAATGCTTCACTCATGATCGTACTTAATCGCATCAGTATCGTTTCATCCGATAACCGATTAATTTCCGACATTTCAAGTTATATTAACAAAATCGGATAGCAATTCAATCGACACTTAACCCTTTATAGTACAATATGTTTTCCCTATTTCCCATCAGGCGGCCTGCATTTATCGTACAATTAACACACGCTTCTGTTCAAATAAAGATCTATTAGCGCGAAGTATTTTTATGATGTATAAATAATTTCAAGAAAATTATATATAATGTTTGGTTTGAAATAAAATTAAGTATAAAATAAAATATGCAGCTTGGATTACTTCAGTGATCGCAAAATGTTTGAATAAATAGGGAAAACAGTGGAGAAACTAAAACGAGAATAAGAACATCATTGATTCTGCTAGAACGATAATTCCCAAAATTTTAATCGAATGGAAATGCATCGGAAAATAATTGTCACGCTGTTCGTAATGCATCACAATCTAGTGGATGCTATAAAAATAAAGAAAGAACAAAATATGTATATCTCTATAATACATACCGTCGCAATAATTGATCAATATTTTATATTTTTTCTTGTAAGACAAAGGTTTGTCCACTTTAGCTCTTTGCAAATGCGCGCATATCGATGGTATTTTTGTAAACCTCTAGAAATCGATTTCATCCGAAGTTCACGCTGCCGATAGAATGTCATATAACGTAAAATTGTTTTGCAACGAATCGTGATAAAAACGAAGTAGTTCGCAAAGAGTTAAAATACACGGACAACGTTTGTCAACAATAGAATGCTTGACCATTTGAGTGCAGAGGATCGTGATTACGTTCCTCGATGCTCGGACGAGAAATACAAAAAATACGGAAACGCTTCTCATATTTCTTCCATTATAGAACAGCTGTTGAAGTAAGCAATGTCGCACGTCCAGCAGTTGTGTCTTCTCATTGACAAAATCGTTCGTGATTTACTGTTATTTGATCAGTATCAGTTAATAAACTTTTTAAATAGTGTTAAAAAATAAAGGCAACATTTCTTTCTGTCTCGAATCCTTCATTTCACCCAAACTCCCGATACACTTTCTGTTATGTAAAACCTAAACTTCAAAAATTCGTATAAAGCTACTCTGCACTCAAATGGTTTGGTGAGCAATAAACGCGATGGTAAGATCGATTATCAAGATGACTTTGCAGTAAAAAGCAAGCGAGCCGAGACAATTGGAATGAAATTAACGTGAACCGTAATAACTTAAAATTCGAACGCGTAATTTTTAATAAACCTCTGCTGGTAAAATGATAGTATAAATGAACGAAAATCTTGTAGATTAAAAATATTTATGGATGGTTAGGAAACATCAAGTTTCGTAGTCGCTAACATTCACGGCTTCCCTCTTTTGTATTTTTGCTCATACTTCGTTATTAAAAGTTGAAGTATTAGTCAGTTATCCGATTAACTTAATGTCGTTGATGTTTGCGAATAGATATCGATGACATTCAACTTTCGATTTGATTATATAAATATATTTATTATTCCAAATTATTTTGAAGGTTAGAATTACTTGAAACATCTTTTATAGTTGATAATGACAAAGCATACTATAAAAAAAGAGATACAATATTATGAATGTTACTGTTAAATGTAATTATTATCACGAAATTGTTTCCATAAAATTACATTAATTAATATTCTGTTAATTTGTTTCCTTGTAATAACAGAGATAGAGATATTTTGCATGCTTTATTATATATTTCTTATGCGCGCTTTCAATAGCGTAAAGATGTTCCGAATATTATGGAACAATACGGGTATTCATACTTACAAGAAGAGTGCAAGTCCTTCGGGTCACCGATTTTGTTGAAACTTTGCAGGTTTGTAAATATCGTCATACAGTTTAAGAACATATATCATTATAGCCGTAATTATTAAATAGTTTCTGAAATATTTATGATTAAAGAAGTATTACTACAAATTTATTTCTAACCGTTTCAAAGTGGCAGTGTGGCTCAAGGGCAACAGCCGAAAATTCCTATGATGCAGGTCCAGGGTTCGATTCCCGTCTTGTAGTTGGTAGTTTTTCTTAATCTATTTTTTATTTTGTATTCATTTTTCGCCTATGAAAACATTGTAAATAAACAATTGTAAATAAAATTTCTTAATAAAAAAATTTATTTTCTACGCTATCTTATACTAGTATATATTTGTTACAAAATAATAAGAATACTATGCAAAAAAGCAGTTTTCTGTAGCAATCTTATTTACTACAGAAAGAAAACGAAAATATCATTCATTAGATGCAAGAAATACATAACCTATTGCTCATGTAAGTATTAATTATTCAATCAAACACTGTATAATAATGTTGCGTATAATTCCAACTTTGCTGTGCAGCTGTTCATGAATTAATTATAAAAATTTGGAAATTTATTAATTTTCTACTGCCGAATTGATTTATTAAGGTATATTCGAAGCATGTAACCAGAAAAAGTACCTAGTTCGAATAAAAATTTTAGCGTCTACGATTAGCGCTATCTATGATTTTGGACCAAATGCTCGGAAAAGTAATAGGAACATAGAATAGGCAAGGAGGTCGCCAAAGAGCACGCACGTGTCAGACAAGAACAGAGATAGGATAGAAAAGGACAGAAGGGCTCCGGCAGTTAAAAGTTAATAAATTATCATATTTCCGTAATTAAACTTTTATAATTTCATTGCAAAGTTGGAACATCAGACAACATTCCTATACAATTTTCATACATAATTTGTTACGAATTAGTTAGTTATTAATTATTGTTTAATGCCGTCCATGATTTCGTAACGACGACCATTATGTTCTTCTGTGAAAAAATTTAATACTAAATGAAACTAGAAACAAAATGTGATCAAAAATTATATAAGAAGATTCGCAAGGATATTGTCTTTATAACGAGTGCATAAAGTTTCATAAATTAATTGCGTAAAGGATAGTAATTAATGAAAAACCAATGGCGTCTGCGAGCAATCGACCAATAATTCAAACACTGCGTAGGATAATCATTAATAATTAATTAATTAGGGGCAAATTTATATCGAAAAATATATTGGAAAGTTCTTGAAGGATCTGCCTTTACGATGCAATTATAAAAGAACATAAATTAATCACAGATATTGAGTAATTAGTGAATTTTCCACTGCCGATTTGATTTATTGAAATATATCCGGAGCACATAATCAGAGTTAGTAAACTAACATCAGAGCCATCTATGTTCCTGTTGCGGAACTCGAACTTCGAGTCGAAAATCAAAATGGCTGATGTTACACAAATAGTTTACTAACTTTGGTTATGTGCTTCTAATATATTTTAATATATTTTAATAAATCAAATCATAAAGTTTTCTACATTCTCTAATAAATTCAGCCCAAACAGCGGTTTTAATCAGCATTCATTTCTTTATCCGACAGACGACAAATATGCAAAGGTACGCCAACGCAAGTGTAAAATTTCGTAAATTAATCACAGAAAGTGAGTGATTTGTTAATTTTTCTTCAAGTGAACAGGAGAATGCATAAGAAATGAGAAAAAATTGCAAACAAACGCCGGCAGCATTGTTGAGTCCATGCAGTTGTGCCTGCATCACGAAAAGGATGTAAGTATTTGTATTAACATAACCTTTAATTGTAATTAAATAGCGTAAGTTATGAGGCATTGTTTTTCCACCTTTCATTAGTGATAGCAGAGCTTGATTATGAAAGGACAATATTCTGTTGAAATAAACAGGCACGTGCAACAATGAAAAAATATTGGACTCATGGAGTATCATCAGCGTAGAGCCATTAGATGCCAAGAATTATATTTTATAGCGAGAAAAAATTGAAGCAGCGATACAAATATGTAAGGTATGATATGTCTATTGGATTCTAGGTCGGCTAACCATATGACATACAAGATACAAATCTTTGATGGTAAAATAAAGATTCAGAAAATGGAGATGGTCTATGCAGACAAAAAAGAATACAATTAATTTAGGTAATGGCCTCTTATAACAAGATATAGAGAATAGAGTGAGATTCAAAGGTATGTTGTGTTCTTGATCTGAAGAAATATTAATATTTATGGTCAAAGTCAATGGTCATTGTTAATGCATTAAGTTTCAGAATGACGGAGCTGAGATACATAAAGAAAAGGGGGAAGTTCAAATGAAAGCAGTGGGAAGAGGAAATGCATATTATGCGGAATCAAGAAACAGAGAAGAGGCAGCATATGTAACAACAGAGAAAAATGTGTGGCATCGACATGGAAATATGAGGATCATTGAAGAGATGGAGAATGAACAAGTGGTAATAGTTATGAAAGGTAAAGATAAATTGAATATAGAGTGTAAATGTTGCATTAAGGCACAAATGTGTAGAAGTATTTATTGAAACTTTGAAACTATAA
>NW_016910121.1:811315-816120 GCF_001483705.2 Eufriesea mexicana
AGAGTTTCAGTATACCGAACCGAAACCCCTTTTGTAAGACACGAAATATAATAAAGTGTCAGTAGAGTCACTTTAACTTAATTCGCTCCAAGTTAGATTAGGGTACCTTTGATACAGGTAGTGCCAGCAGGCTGCGCCACTAGGGCGCATGTCGGGTCTCGATGCGTAGCCACCTCCACGTGGTGAGACCTGGTAATTGGTATCGTTTTCCAACGAGTAATTTTTGGAAAACGATATCGAGCTAAGAGCTGCGCACAAAGTTTAAGATGTTTCCTATCTGTTGTAAATTTTCAATGTTCCCTGAGCACTCTAAAAATCGAGAGTGGGCAATATCTGTTTAAATGATATTTGCATTGAGGGAAATTGAGGTAAGTAAGGAGAGGAGTGCAAGGAAGGATAGGTAAGCATAAGGTACGTATGAGGTAAGTAAAATTATTAAAATGTACTGCGAGTAGAAAAAGAATTGTCCAGATAATTCTTGGATGTGATGTCAAGTCCAGGAACTTCGTCGGCATCTATGATTTTTGACTGGAACTTTGTCCTCCGCTCTACGTTATCTATAATTTTTAACTCTAACACAAGCTTCCACCCTTAAATCATAGATTGCATTAAGCGCAGATCGAGCTCCCAGTCTAACATTATAGATGTCGTTGACCGATGTAATTTGAATTTTCATTCGGCATTGGAAAATTAACAAATTACACAATTTCTGCAACTAATTTATGACCTTTAACAATTGCATCGTAAAGGCACATTATTTAAGAACTTTCCAATATAACTTTGAATATTAATTTCTTCCTAATTAATTAATTATGAGTAATTATCTGCGAATTGTTCATGCAGACTTTGGAACTACGTACCAGGTTTATCACGCGACTTTTTTAAACGTTCTATATATCAAAGAACTTGCCAAAAAGAGCACTAAAGAGTGAGCTAACGAAATCCGGGTTTTTTAATCGTCCAATTTTTACCGATTCCTCTGAGTACACGATGGCTACATCAGAGCGTCCAATTTTGGCAATATTTTTATATACGAATTTTTTTACCTTTTTACGTTCTTTATCCATCAGGCAACACGTCAGCAAAAAATCTAAAAAATCGGATCACGGGAACTGCGTTTTTTAGCAGGCCGATTGCGTCCATCTGCGAATCACACTTGCAGACTTTGGAACTATGTACCAGGTTTATCCCGTATCTTTTTTAAACGTTTTATATATCAAAAAACTTGTTGAGAAGGGCTCTAAAAAATAGGCTAAAAAAATCAAAGTTTTTTAATAGGTCCAATTTTTATCGATTCCTCCAGCGAAAAATTTTTGACCAATTTCGCGTTTTTATATCAGGATAACATAATATGAAAGGAGGTCGTCCGCCGAGACAGTTCCAAGAAATTACGTCATTTCCAAGAATTCTGCGGACAACACTTTTACAGCCTCGCCCTAAAGTCTTCGACCGATTGCACGAGTTTGTATCAGGATAACATGACATGATAGGAGGTCGTTCGCCAAGACTGTTCCAAGAAATGACATCATTTCCAAGAATTCTCGGAAATGCTTTTGCAGCCTCGCCGCAAAATTTTCGGCCGATTTCGCGAGTTTATATCAGGATAACATGACATGATAGGAGGTCGTTCGCCGAGACTGTTCCAAGAAATGACGTCATTTCCAAGAATTCTGCGGACAGCACTTTTACAGCCTCGCCCTAAAGTCTTCGACCGATTTCACGAGTTTGTATCAGGATAATATGACACGATAGGAGGTCGTTCGCCAAGATTGTTCCAAGAAATGACGTCATTTCCAAGAATTCTCGGACAATGCTTTTGCAGCCTCACCGTAAATTTTTCGGCCGATTTTACGAGTTTGTATCAGGATAACATGACACGATAGGATGTTGTTCGCCAAGACTGTTCCAAGAAATGACGTCATTTCCAAGAGTTCCCCGACAATATTTTTACAGCCTCGCCGTACAATTTTCGGCCGATTTCGCGAGTTTATATCAGGATAACATGACATGATAGGAGGTCGTTCGCCAAGACTGTTCCAAGAAAGGACGTCATTTCCAGGAATTCTCGGACTATACTTTTCCTGCTTTGCAGTAGATTTTTATTATTTTACTTACTGTATACTTACCTTATACTTACCTTACTTACCGTCCTTACATACCTCCCCCTACTTGCGTTCCTTTCTTTACTTACAAAGAGAATGCAAGTCTTTCGGGTCACCGATTTAGTTGAAACTTTGCAGGTTTATAGATATCGTCATGCAGTTTAAGAAAATATATCATGGTAGCGGCAACTACTCAACAGCCTTCGAGATATTTACGATTAAAGTTTTATTATTCCGTTAATTACAGATTTATTTTCAATAGTTTTTAATCGGAGTTGTAGACTAACGGTGACAGTCGAGAATTTCTATACTCGAGAAACGGGTTTCGATTCCGGTTCATAAGTTAGTATTTTTTTTTAAATCTATTTTTTATTTTGTATTCATTTTTTACCTATGAAAACATTGTAAATAAAAAATTGTAAATAAAATTTCTTAATAAAAAAATTTATTTTTTACCATTTCTAAGGCCAGTATATATTTATTACTTAATAAGAATATAATGCAAGAAAAACACTTTTTTATAGCAATCTTATTTACTAGTAACTAATTATTAATTTAAACATTGTATAAGAATGTTGCCTATAATTCCAACTTTGCTGCGTAGCTTTAAATACTCATGAATTAATTACAAAAACTTGGAAATTTATTAATTTTCTGCTGCCGCATTGATTTATTAAGGTGTATTATTAGCGCCTAACCAGAAGTGGTATCTAGTTCAAAAAAAATGTAACCCCCTTCGATGAGCGCCATCTACGATTTGGGCTCAAAAATCAAGAAAGTAATAGGAATATAGAATAAGCAAGGAAATCGTCGAAAAGCTCGTCACGTGACAGACAAGGACAGAGAGGGGATAGAAAAGAACAGAAGGTCTCCAACAGTGAAAAGTTAAAAAATTACACAATTTCTGCAATTAACTCATGAACTTTTATAATTTCATTGCAAAGCTGGAACTTAACGCTACATTCTTATATAATATTCTTAAAAAATTTAACTCTAAATTGTTAGTTATTAATTTTTATTTGATGGTGTCTATGATTTCGTAACGGCGAACATCACGAACTTCTGTGAAAATGTTTAATACTCAACGAAACTACAAGCAAAATGTGATCAAAAGTTATATGAGAAGATTCGCAAGGACATAGTTTTTATAATAAGTTCGTAAAGTTTCATAAATTAATTGCGTAAGGGATATTAATTAATGAAAAATCAATGGCGTCTTCGACAACAATTCAAACATTCCGTAGAACAATAATTAATAATTAATTAATTAAGGACAAATTTATATCGAAAGATATATGTGAAAATTCTTAAAGGATCTGCCATTACGATGCAGTTATAAAAGTTCATAAATTGTTCACGGATATTGATTAATTAGTGAATTTTCCACAGCCGATTCGATTTATTAAAATATATTGTCAGTTTACTAACTCTGGTTATGTGCTCCGAATATATTTTAATAAATCGAATAGGCAGTGGAAAATTCACTAATTACTCAATATCTGATTAATTTATGAACTTTTATAATTGCATCCTTAAGTCAGATCCTTTACGAACTTTCCAATATATCTTGCGATATAAACTTGTCCATAATTAATTAATTATTAATAGATATTCTGCGCAGTGTTTGAATAGTTGTCGAAGACGCCATTGGTTTTTCATTAATTACTAGCTCTTACGTAATTAATTTATGAAAGTTTAGGCACTCATTATAAAAACAATGTCCTTGCGAATCTTCTCATATAAGTTTTGATCATATTTTGCTTCTAGTTTCGTTAAATATTAAACATTTTCACGGAAGATCATGATGGTCGCCGTTACGAAATCATAGATGCTATTAAATAAAAATTAATAACTACCAATTTAGAGGTAAATTCTTTAAAAAAAATATATAGGAATGCAGCTGGAAGTTCCAGCTTTGCAATGAAATTATAAAAGTTCACAAATTGTTTACGCAAATTGAGTAATTAATAATTCTTCACTGCCGGAGCCATTTTATCCTTTTTTATCCCCTCTTTGTCCTTGTCTACAACGTGACGAGCTTTTCGACGACCTCCTTGCCTATTCTATATTCCAATTACTTTCTTGATTTTTGAGCCCGAATCATAGATGGCGTTGATCGCAGACGGTAAAATTTTCATTTATTCGGCAGTAGAAAATGAACAAATTCCCAAGTTTTTCTAATTAATTCATGAACATTTATAACTGTACAGCAAAATTGAAATTATAGGCAACATTCATACACAGTATTTAATTTAATAATTAATACTTACATGAGCAATAGGTTTTGTATTTCCTGCAGTAAATAAGATTGCTATAGAAAAGTATTTTTCTTCTATAATATTCTTATTATTTTGTAATAAATATATACTAGCATAAGAAAGAGAAAAAGGAAATTATTTCATTAAGAACTTTTATTTACAATTTTTTCATAGACGAAAAATGACCACAAAAGTAAAAATAGATTTAAAAACTACCAACTATGAGTCGAGAATCGAACCACGGTCCATTACCACAGAAATTTTCATCAATCGCTTTTAGGCCACGACTTCACTTGTAAAATGATGGACATTAATCTGTAATTAAGGAACTGATGAAATTTCATTGTAAATATCTCAAAAACTATTGAGTAGATGCCACTATAATGATATATTTTCTTAAACTGCATGGCGATATCTACAAACCGGCAGAGTATCAACTAAATCG
>NW_016910122.1:0-297 GCF_001483705.2 Eufriesea mexicana
GAAAGTTAGGTCACCACGATATTAGCCGAAAACGTCAATAAAATTGAATTTTCCAGACAGACTAGGTAGCGTTGCAATGGCTATAGCACGCCACTTGTACCTTTCCTCCTTATTTATGCACGAAACAGAGCCCAACACATTATTAGTCGAAAACGACTATAATAGTGAATTTTCCAGCCAGATTCTATAGCATTTCAATGGCTATATCACGCCAACAGTATCTATCGTCCTTATTTATGCAAGAAAGTTAGTTCACCACGATATTAGTTGAAAATGTCAATGAAATTGAATTTTCCA
>NW_016910123.1:0-1773 GCF_001483705.2 Eufriesea mexicana
TATTAGTCGAAAATAACAATAAAATTGAATTTTCGAGCCTGTTTCTATAGCAATGCAATGGCTCCAGCACGGCTATAGAATCTTTCCATCTTATTTATGCACGAAAGTTAGCTCACCACGATATTAGTCGAAAATGTCAATAAAATTGAATTTTCCAGGCAGATTCAATAGCATTGCAATGGCTATAGCACGCCAATAGAATCCTTCCTCCTTACTTAAGTAAGGAAGTTAGCTCACCACGATATTAGTCGAAAATGTAAATATAATTGAATTTTCCAGCCAGATTCAATAGCATTCCAGTGGCAATATTAGGCCAATAGAATTCTTCCTCCTTACGTATACAATGGAGTTAGCTCACCACGATATTAGTAGAAAATAACAACAAAATTGAATTTTCCAGGCAGATCCTATAACATTGCAACGGCTATAGCACGCCAGTAGAATGTTCCCTCCTTATTTATGAAAGAAAGATAGCTCACCACGATATTAGTAGAAAATAACAACAAAATTGAATTTTCCAGGCAGATCCTATAACATTGCAACGGCTATAGCACGCCAGTAGAATGTTCCCTCCTTATTTATGAAAGAAAGATAGCTCACCACGATATTAGTAGAAAATAACAACAAAATTGAATTTTCCAGCCTGCTTCCATAGCATTGCAATGGCTGTTGCACGCCAATAGCATCTGTCCACCTTAATTATGCAAGAAAGTAACTTCACCACGGTATTAGTCGAAAATGTAAATAAAATTGACATCTCCTGCCTGATTCTCTAGCATTGCAATGGCTATAGCACGCCAATAGAATCTTTTCTCCTAAATATGCAAGAATGTTACTTCACCACGATATTAGTCGAAAATGTAAATAAAATTGAATTTTCCAGCCAGATTCTACAGCATTGCAATGGCTATAGTAGACGAAAAGAATTCTTCCTCCTTACGTATACAAGGGAGTTAGCTCACCAGGTTATTAGTCGAAAATAACAATAAAATTGAATTTTCCAGCCAGATCCTGTAGCAATGCAATGGCTACAGCACGTCAAAAGAATCTTTCCTCCTTATTTATGCACGAAAGACAGCTATGCTCACAACATTATTAGTTGAAAATGTCAATGAAATTGAATATTCCAGCCAGATTCTATAACATTGCAATGGCTATTGTACGCCAATAGAATACTTCCTCCTTACGTATGCAAGGGAGTTAGCTCTCCACGATATATGTGGAAAATGTCAATAAAATTGAATTCTCCAGCCAGATCATGGAGCAATGCAATGGCAAAAGCACGTCAATAGAATCGCTCCGCCTTATTTATGCACGAAAGTCAGCTCACAACGATATTAGTAGAAAATGTCAATGAAATTGGATATACCAGCCAGATTCTAAAACATTGCAATGGCTATTGTACGCCAATAGAATCTTTCCTCCTTTTTTATGAAAGAAAGTTAGCTCACCACATTAGTCGAAAATGTCAGTTAATCTGAATTTTCCAGCGAGATCCTATAGCAGTGCAATGGCTATAGCACTCCAATAGAATCCTTCCTCTTTATTTAAGCAAGAAAGTTAGCTCACCACGATATTAGTCGAAAATGTCAATAAAATTGATTTTTCCAGCCAGGTTCTACAGCACCGCAATGGATATAGCACGCCAATAGATTCTTTCCTCCTAAATATGGAAGAAAGTCAGCTCACCACGATATTAGACGAAAACGACAATAAAATTGAATTTTCCAGCCTGCTTCTATAGTATTGCAATGGCTGTAGCACGCCAATAGT
>NW_016910124.1:0-942 GCF_001483705.2 Eufriesea mexicana
CCAAACGTAACGTATGTCAATCTAACGTGCCGAGACCACAAATGCTGGCCTCCCCAGAGGCAAACGATGCATATTAGTGCAATATTTGTACCAGAAATTCCCCGAATAGCAGTTTATATAACAGAACTCAAAGCTACCCTATCCTAACATAACCAAACGTAACATAAGCAGACATAACGTAACCCAACCTGATGACCTCACGAGGGCCAGGCAGGGTATCGCAGGGTACTGTAGGACGTTGTGTCTTCCGAAAAGCAGCGCATAGCGCAGGAGTTAAGGCTGCCGCAATCAAACCTATCCAAACGTAACATAACGCAACCAAACTTGCCGGGAGCATTGCTCCTGGCGTCCACAGAGACAAGCAATGTGTGACAGCGCACTGAAGATATCTCAAATCCATAGGATAGCAGTGTGTAGCACAAACGTCGAAGCTATACATGCCCAACACATCGCAACCTAACACAACCAAACGTAATATAACCGAAACTAGCATGCCGCGACCACCATTGCTGGCCTCCCTAGAGTCGAGCTGATTATAGTAGAGCAATGTAGAGCGCAGAAATCCACCGAATAGCAGTGTATAGCACAAGCGCCAAAGCTAGGCTGTCCTAACCTAACCAATCGTGACATAGCCAAGAGCAACGTACCTCAGACTAGCGTACCGAGACCAGTACTGCTGACCTCCTCATAGCCAAGCAGAATATACTAGAGCACAGGTGAGCGCAGAAATCCACCGAATAGCGGTGTATAGCACAAAAGTCCAAGCTATCCTCTCCTAACCTATCCAAACATAATATAATCAATCGTAACATAACTTAACCTACCGTACCGAAACCGCTATTGCAGGTAACCCCGGAGCCAAGTAGAATATACTAGGGCACAGTAGATGACAGAGAGCTGCAAATAGCAGCGTATAGCATAAAAGTCAGGTAAATCACAACC